>NW_020257641.1:5281832-5581832 GCF_003255815.1 Theropithecus gelada | reverse complement strand
GCAATAAGACCTCACCTGATTGTCAGCCTCAATCTGTTGGTTCTTGGTTCTCACAAGGACTGTCTATGTTCCAGCAGGACAAGATGGTTTCACTAACCAAATGTCCCTGGCCTTTAATGCCTGTGTGTCTTTGTATGTAGGGGTGGGGGGTCTGCAGTTCTTTTCCACTCTTTCCATCTACATCTTTCAACAACCCTCTGGAATGTGAGGTCTTCCTCAATACCCACAAATAGACTCTTTCTTCTATGGTTTGGTAGCACTTTGCATTTGCGTTATTAGAGGAATCATCACAATTCCTTGAGAGAGAATAAAGCTTTCATGAGAAAATTGATAACAGTTAGGACAGAGTATCTAGCACTTTCTCAATAAGTATTTTTTGAATGAGCAAACATATGAGTAAAAGAATTATTGCCACAGGCCTCCCCTCTTTTTCTTCTCCCTCTCCCAACTCAATGATGATATAAGTAAGATTAAGCTGAAATCTTGGGTGGTTTGTATCTGGGCTCTCTGTACTTTTGTTTCAGCAAGACATGTTATCTTTCTTTACCCAGGCCAGTAGTTGATTTTTTCATATGTTCTCTCCAAATAACCTCCTCAATGCTCACAGTTACCTAAATTTCCCTATTTGTTTCAGAAAAAAATCCCTCTGATAATTATTAAATTAAATTATAGTTAAAAATGACATTATCAAATGTTAAAACATGCCTTCAAGAACTATAGACATTTAAAATTCTTAAATATTTGCTTCATATTTTCAAATTAGAAAAAAATAAAACTAATTTAAGTTTTTATGTAGCATCATACTCTGTGTCATTCCTGTTTTATTCTTCTCCCTTGTTCCCTTCCCACTGCTCAGCCCTGTCAGCAGTAACCTGCATCATGACTGCATTTCATAGCTTTACACACACAGAGACACACACACACACACACACACACACACAGAGTCATTTCTGAGAAATATATATGTGTGTGTGTGTGTGTGTGTATACACAGTTGGCCTTCTGTATCAATAGGTTCCACATTCCCAAAGTCAGCCAACAGTGATTGAAAATGTTTGGAAAAAATAATAAAAATGGCATTACAACAATTAAAAATACAAATTTAAAAAATGCAGTATAGCAACAGCACAATCACATTGTATTAGGTATTACAAATAATCTAGAGATGATTTAAAGTATACAAGGCAGGGAATGGTGGCTCATGCCTATAATCTCAGCACTTTGGGAAACCAAAGCAGGAGGGTCACTTGAGGCCAGGAGTTCAAGACCAACTTGGGTGACATAGCAAGACCTTGTCTCTACAAAAAATAAAGTATGCAGGAGGATGTGCATAGGTTGTATACAAATACTACACCATTTTATATAAGGAACTTGAGCATCCATAGATTTTGGTATAGGGTAGGGGTGTTCTGAAACCAACACCCGACAGATTCCCAGGGATGGCTGTATAGCACTGGTTTAAATTTAGTACAACCTAGTTACAAATACAGATCCTCATCTTCATAAAGTTGAAAAATTGTAAGTGGAACCATTTTAAGTCAGGAACCATCTATATAACTTTTTGAGTGTGATTATTTTTAATTTATGTAAATAAGATCACTATAGACATATAACGCCACATTCAAAATGTACTCTAATGTCTATTACTATGTAACATTCTTCTTTTTACCTGATATGTAGGATAGTAAATTGTATTCAATATTGTATTAATTCATAGTTTTGAAGACTATTTAGGCCATATGTATTTCTATGTTGGCGAGTATTGCTCCAATAAATATTGCATTGTACCTGTGTAGAGTATATGTAAAGATTATAAATATATATACAGATGAACACATACACCCACAGATATATATGTTATGTATATGCATATATATTACATATATGCACACATACATGCACATGCATATGTATAATGTATATTTTTTGCTGGTCATTTTCTATTTTAATGGATATTTAAAATTTGTTCTTCAAATGTTATACTAATTTACATTTCTCTCCAAAATTCTAACATTATTATATACACTGTAAATATATTTTCCTAATTGATCCTGTTTGCTTTAAGTATGTTTATGGTATCTTGTTATTTAAAAAACCTGTGATTTTAATGAAGTTAGATTGCACGCTATTTCTTCTATGGTTAGCAATTTTTTTTTTTTTTTTTGCTGCCTTCTTAAATAATATATTCTCTACTTTGATGCCTTATATGTATATTCTTCTTTATTTCTTCTAATACTTTTGATGTTACCTCTTCTGTATTTTCCTTTTAAGTTCATCTTTTATTTTTTGCTTATAATGTGGGGAGAATGTTATTTTTATTTGAAATTTTAATACATCCAACACATGTTAGAGGGGTTTCTTCAGTTCTTGGATTATTTATCTCATCAAGACATATTTACTTTATGAAAATGTTGAACATTTTATTGGCATGTATATTATGTATGTTTCAAAAGGTTCATAATATTAAATGTGCATCTTGATAAATTTTATTACCACTCCGATCAATAAATATTATATCAACATAGAAGTTCTGCTCAAATTCTACGTAATTATCACAAAAGATAAATACTTTCTAACTTTTGATACAAAATATACCTATAATTATAATTGATATAAAAATGAGTTAAACTCGATGAGTTAAAAAATTATCAGATTGTATAAAAAAAAAAAAACAAAAAATAATTAGTTTTATGCTGCCTAAATTAAATAGATCAATTTTAAATAAGATTGTTTAAAAAAAGATAAACGAGGCTTGTTCTAATACAAAAATAGAGGGTATTATAAATGTCAATATAAGAAAGAGAAAGAAACACATAAGTTATTAGAACTATAGATTAGTTATAATTTCATCTAAAATTGACATAAATGAGGCCAGGTGTGGTGGGTCACACCTGTAATCCCAGCACTTTGGGAGGCCGAGGTGGGCGGATCACCTGAAGTCAAAAGTTCGAGACCAGCCTGGCCAACATGGTGAAACCCCATCTCTACTAAAAGTACAAAAATTAACCGGGCGTGGTGTCATGTGCCTGTAATCCCAGCTACTCAGGAGTTTGAGGCCTGAGAATCACTTGAACTGGGGTGGCGGAGGTTGCAGTGAGTCGAGATTGCACTACTGCACTCCAGCCTGGGCGACAGAGTGACACTGCATCTCAAGAAAAAGTAAATAAATAAATAGAATTAAGTAAAAATAAATAAAGAAAATAGACATAAATGGAATCATGTTGTCTGTATTCATCTCTGCTTATGCTGCTGGATATGGCAACTCTTTGTCTATTTTCGTTGCTTTATACTATTGCATTGTATGAATATACTAAAAATTGTTTATCTGTTCTAGTGTTTATAAACATTTGGATTGTTTACACTTTAGAGTCCCATGAACATTGCACCTATGAAGATTACTGTGTATGTATTTTTGTGAACATATGCATAACATTCTGTTGGGCATATAGCTGACAGTGGAACTGCTGGGTTATACAGTATGCAAGTGTCTAGCTTTAGTGGATCTGTAAAAGAGATTTTTGAGGGACTGTACCAATTTCACTCCCACCAGTAAGATATGAGAAATTTTGATAGTAAAAAGGCTTATTTTATTTTATTTTTAATTGTATTCACTCTAATATGCAGACATTAGCATCAGGTCATAGTTCTAGAATAATTAATGATGCCAAGCACATTGTCATATTTACCAGCAGTTTTGATAGACTTATTGTAAAGTGCCTTTTGCCCAGTTTTAAAATTGTTTTGTCTGCCTTTGCCTTGGCATTGCTAGAAATTCAGAAATCTTCTCTCTCCTATGCTTTGACTCTCACAGTCTTAATTGTATATTTTTATAAGCAGAATGTCATTTTAGCATAATTCAATATATCAATAATTTTCTTTATGGTTCGAACTTTTTATGTCCAGTTTAGTAACAAAACAACTTTGCTTACCCCAAGATTATAAAAATATGATCATATATTATCTTTTATAACTTTATTGCTCTGCTATTCATATTAGGTTTACAATTCACCTAAAATTGATTTCTACATATGGTGTAAAATAGAAGATTCATTTTTCTATATGAATATTTAATTGATACAGCATAATTTGTCAAAAAGTCTATTTTTTTCCTTTTATTGTTCTATCTGTGTATTTTTACACTAATTCTACCCTGTCTTCCTTACCAGAGTATCATAATAAACACAACACCTTCACAAGTATAAGTTGTCCAGTTCTTCTTCAAGACTGTTTTGCTTGTCCTGGGTCATTTGCATTTCCCTGTATAGTACAGATTCAGTTTGAAATTTTTCAGCCAAAAATGCAGCTTAGATTTTCATTATGATTGTAGTAAATCAATAGATCAATTTAGGGAAAACCACAACTTAATTTCACTGAGTTGTTTATTGCTTAACATAGAATATGACTTTATATATTTAAGTCTTTTGTATATACTGTCAGTAATATTTTGTAGTTCTTGTTAATACCTTTTAAATGTTTTTTAGATTTTTTTTCTAGAGTTATATTATGGTATTATAAATTACATCTGATTTTGAAATTTTATCTTATAGTTATTTGTGGCAATATATATACAAAAATTATTTCCTTTCTCGATCTTGAGTACAATGATCTTACTAAATTCACTCAGTAGTTCTCAAAATTTATCTATACATTTGTTTATACTTTCTAAGCACACATTCAAGTCATGAGTGGGTACTAAATTACAACAAGTGAACTTTTAGCAAATGTTGAAATGATCAGATGTATTCTCTCATTTATTTTGCTACTATGGTAAGTTAAATTGTTCAATTTTTAAATATTGAGCCAACTTAGTGTTCCTGAAATAAAACCAGTTTGTTTTTGGTGTATCATCCTATTAATATATCCCTGGAAATAAATAACTAGTATGTCCAGGATTGTTTGCATCTACACTTATGAGAAAGACAGGTCAGCAATTCTCATTTCTTATAATGTCTTAACTGGTTTGGGCTTCAGCTTTGTTCTTATCTCACAAAAGTGATTGAGTAATTTTTCTTCATGAATCAGGTATTCATTTTTTAAATAGATATAGGACTATTTAGAACTTCTATTTCTTCTGCTGTATTTTTTAGTAACTTGCACTTTTGGGAGATTTTATCCATCTCATCTAAGTTTGCAAACTGATTCATATATAACGATTCATAATCTCTTATTAACTTTTTATGTATGTGTATTGTGATATGGATGATTTGTGCATTATACATGCTTTGTCTGGTTATTCTTTCTAGCAGTTTATTAAATGTATTTGTTTTCTCAAAAGACCAACTCTTTGCTCTGTTCATTTTCTCAGTAGTGTATTTACTTTGTCTATGAATAATTTTAACTTTTTTCTTTACAGTTAGTTTGATGTTTATTTACTAACATTACTAATATAGTTCCTCTCTCCTGCTCTGTTTTAAAAGAAATAGGATCTTATTTTTTTTTTATAATATCTTTTTTAGCTCTATTGATATGTGTGGTAGGCAGAATAAGTAGTCCCTGAAAGTTGGCCACGTCCTAATCTGTGGAAACTGTAAACATATTACCTTACATGGCAAAAAGACTTTGAAAATGTGATTAAATTGAGGATATTGGGATGGAGAGACCATCCTGAATTATGTGCATGGACCCAAAGGCTCTTATAAGGAAAAGAAGGAAGCAAAAGAGTGAGACAAGGAGATGTGGCCATGAAAGCAGAAGTCACAGAGGTTAAAAGATGCACTGCTGGCTTTGAAGATGGAGATAGGAGCAAAAACCTAGCAAAAGAGTGAGACAAGGAGATGTGGCCATGAAAGCAGAAGTCACAGAGGTTAAAAGATGCACTGCTGGCTTTGAAGATGGAGATAGGAGCAAAAACCTAAGAAGTCCAAGTAGAATTGAGAAGCTGAAATAGGCAAGAAAAGGAATTCTACCCAAGCGTATTCCCAAAATACCAGTCCTGCCAACACCTAGACTTTGGCCCAGTGAGAATGATTTTGGACTTCTGACCTCCAGAATTATAAGATAACAAATCTGGGTTATTTTTAAATTACTAAATTTGTGGTAATTTGTAACAGCAGTATGGAAAAACTAATAAAGCATGTTTCAACACTTTGCTGCTGTTAAGATTTTATTCTGAACCTTATTTTTTAAACTACACTATTGTTTTCCTCAGCTACAACCTTAGTGGTCCTTTCCAGATGGGTGGATAATACATTTTTACAGTCTTTGTATTTCTTAGATGCCTTCACTCTGACACCCACCATATAGTATAATGGTATAACTATCGTAAAGGATTCTAAACCGAATACTTTAAAGGTAATAGTTTATTGACCTTATTTATTTTTAGTGATAAAAGTCTATTGTCAATGTAATTGATATTACTTTGTGGAAAATATGCCTTCTTCCCCCTCTGGTAGACATTAAATTTATTTACTCTTTGTCTTTGGTATTAGCAGATATTTCCTCTCTCCTTTTTAAAGGCAATTGTATTTTTAACATAAAATATATTTTAATCTGCCATTTGTGTTTGGAACAGATGAAAAAAGTTTTCTTTTGTTTGGTTGGTTTTTAAAATTCCCTCCCAGTTATATGTACCTAGAAGTGCCTTAGAGATACTTAAATAAGAAATGAAATAGCTGTATTCGCATGTCTTAAAATATGACAGTTATTAAAACACATCGCCTGTTAGTTTAATGCATTTGTGCATTCTTAGGTAACTGGTAAATTGCCTCATTTGCATTGTTTCAAACTTTTGTTAGTATATCTTATTTTATACTAATATTTTCCCTCTCTTTATCAGTTTTTCTAAAGACTAAATACTTCAATATCTAGGGAAAATACATGTCAATGTTTAAGTTTACAATTCTAATAAGTTTATTGAAGTTGTAGTGACAGAGACAGGACTCTTAAGATATATTATACCACAGTTGGTTATAAAGAAGATTATATCCTTTAAGAAGAAAAGTGGAGAAGGTGAAAGAAAGCAAACAAAATGTTGTATTTTCAACCCCAGGCATGGTATTCACATTTTCTAAATTTTTCTATAAAATGTAGATAATACCAACTTTGCAAAATTGTTTCAACATTTAAATAAAATAACTAAGTGAAGTAATTAAGGAAAAATAATTCTCTGCCATTAGCAAATATTCCACATATATGTTTGTATGCATACACACACACACATACACACACACACACTTTAGCTCTCCTCTCCCTGTGAAAGTTTTAAAAATAAGATTACTATTTCTTAAGTTTCATAATATTAGAAGAATCATTCTGTTTTAAAATTATAAGTTTTTCACTTAACATAATGACCTCCAGTTTCATTTATCTTGTTTCAAATACCAGGATCTCCTTCTTTTTTTAAATGACTGAATACTCCATTGTGTGTAGTGGTTACACTGCATCAATTTATGTAGATAACATATAAGACTAATTCAAAAGTATCTTCAGTCAAAATGACCAGGACTGTTTACTGAGGCAAATGCACAGACACATTGGTCAAGGAGAAGGGATTGATCATTAGAACCTCCCTGAGTGAGGCTGCCCCCTTAAGCCCTAGACAGTATCATTCAGCTGGACACAGCTTTGAAGTGCTCCCCTTCCTCCTTGCTAGCCCTGCCAACAAAATCCTCATTCTGGCAATTGTCTGATGTTAGTAGTTGTAGAAAAATACTCTATACTAATCCACAGAAAAATCAATACTAATATCATGGACATCATGGACTGTAAAGTCATAAATGTGCAGTTAAAATCCTGTGTCACCTACAAACACTAAACTCCAGCTTCTAGGTCTGTTCCACCTTCAAAAAAAAAAAAAAAAAAAAAAAGAAGCAGTAGAAGAAGAAGATAAAAACAACAGCCTTTTGCAAACACTACGAGGAATAAATCAGCTGGTGTGTGTGAGAATGGACCATATGTGAGATGTGACTCATAGATTCACCTTGCAGACCCTATCTTAAAAGAGATAAAACACTTAGAAAACTGAGCACTGAATCTGAAACTTAGTTTGAATTCAGTGCATGCACTGATCATTATTTTTAAGTTATAGAGCTCCATATTATGGTTGCCTGTTATAACAATATCCTCAATAAGCGTAAATATCTAACATGTTTTATAAGATTTTTGACATTTTATACAATTCAGTTTTGATAGGATGTACTGGCCACACACAATACATAGATACTGGCAACCTGTGGAAGCTAAAACTCAGACACGAAATATAGCATGGGGAGTGTGTGTGTGTGACTAAGACCTTAGAGAGTTGCTCAAATCATGTAGAGGACGAATCTTCTATTTTTTTTCCATCACGCTTATCCTTGTACTAACGCTAGCCATAACTTCCTTAACAAATTTGTTGTAATTCACATCTTAATGACATTCCGTGCAACATTCTACAGAAATTAACAGCTCTCTCGACAAGTGGCAGCCTGCAGTTTATGTGGCACTAATATGCAGTTAAGTAGTTTGGGCTACTCAGACACCTGGCCCACATGAAACAGCTGGAAAAGCACAGCTATTAACCTTTTGCTTACAAAGAGAAGCTTTCCTACAGATGCTAAAACATTATGGGAGACTTGAAAATGCCTTGTAATTGCTCAGACAACTTTTCTAATTGCAGGTAATGGCATTATGCCTTCCTTTCCTCAACAGTGGAGAGGAGAATCCTGTCTAGTTTCTCCTGTTTGATCTATGTCACTTTGTGAACATGCTATTAAATTTAAGCCTATCAGAATCAGGGAGGGAAGGGCTTGACAGACAAAAAACATTATGCTGTATGTGAAGCCAAAGAAGCACTGCCTTAACCAGTAAGAATACTTGAGAATGAGAAATTATATCAACATATAGTAAGTGCAGGGAAACAGAACTAATGTTTTTTAAGGGCTAGTCAGGTATATGTTAACTATTTACTTATTTATTTATTTATACTTTTTAAGATTCACTGAAACTTTGTAGGAGAAAGTGAAGCATCGAGATTTTTGTCCAGAATCACAATTAGAACTTGGTAATTCTAGCTGGGAGCGATGGCTCATGGCTGTAATCCCAGCACTTTGGGAGGCTGCGGTGAGTAGATCACAAGGTCAGGAGTTCGAGACCAGCCTGACCAACATGATGAAACCCTGTCTCTACTACAAATACAAATATTAGCTGGGCGTGGTGGCGCGCTCCTGTAATCCCAGCTACACAGGAGGCTGAGATAGGAGAATGACTTGAACCCAGGAGTGGAAGTTGCAGTGAGCTGAGATCACACCACTGCACTCCAGCCTGGGTGACAGAGAGAGACTCCCTCTCAAAAAAAAAATAGAACTTGACAGTTCTGAGATTAGAGTCCAAGCGACACCTGTGTAACCTTCTAAACAAGTTCCTAGGCAGGTTATATTTTCATTTGTCTCCATAATATTTTTAAATCTAATTAAAATATTAGATATCCCAAATAAATTCTATAAGTAATATTTTTTGCCTAAAATTTTAAGGTCCAGATAGTCATTGGTACTTGATGTAGTTCAGGGATTATTTGCTTCAGAAAAAGATGTAAATAAATGATGGTATCATCTGATATCCTGGTTAAATAAGCACATGGCACCACCTGCTAAAAAATCCTGTTGCCTTATATTCAACAATTATTTTTGAAGACCTGCACTGTGCTTGGCAGCAGGCTAGGTCTCAATGAAAAGTTCTCTGCAGGACAGGTATATGTACTATGAGAGCTTATAAAGGGTAATTTATTTCACCTGGGAATTGAAGGAAGGGTTAGAAGAAGATGTAATAACTATGCTAAAATCTAGAATAATGTAGAAGCTAATATGTAGAAGCATGAGAAATAGAAGAAAGAAGACCACGTCTTTCGTAGAGTGACTCATATGTATAGCAGCCCTATTCAAAAACATTTTATAAGGCTAGTAGCAGTTTGAATGTAAAGTGGAAAGAGGAAGGAAGCGTAAGAGAAAGGTGAGCTTAGGGAAGTAGGCAATGGTTAAGACATTTGGAGACTGAAAGAGTGTGATCATTTCTTTCTAGCATAAAAGGAAATCCAATACAGTATTTTAAACAGGTGGGTGATTGGTGACCTAACTCAATTAACAGTTTGAAAAATCTCTGTGGCTGTAGTGTGGAGAAAAAAGCTCCTGGAGAAAGAAAGGGCAGGAGACGATGGTCACGTGGGCTATGGCGATGGCTTGAGGAAACGTATCAATAGATTGGATAATGAATAATGAATTGGATTTGGAGGGTAGACAAGTGAGGGGCATCCAGAAGGATACTTAAGTTTCTGGCTTGCATAGCAGGATGGGTGGTAGTGTCATCCATTAAGCCAGAGAACACTGGAGAAGAACCCTGTACAAAAGGAAGCCCTTGAGTTTACCTTGGGACATTATAAACTAGAGGTATATTTGAGACATTTAACCAGAGATATCAAGCAGTCATTATACTGTAAAGCATCCTGGATGGAAACCTAAACTTGTGATTAAGACCTATTTGAAGCCTCATGCATGGTTAAGATTGTTTGTGTAAAGAAAGTCAAAACGATGAGACAAAAAATAAGACAGAAATTCGTTATTTCATTACAGGTACCTCAAGACAGCAATCTACAACTTCAAAACACCACCGGCCGAATGAACCCGTTGGAGTTGTTAAGGTGGCTGCTGTGGAAAGAAATTGTAAGAGCCAATTACTAGGGAGAGGAAAGTGAGCTTGAAAAGTGAGTGTCCTCCCAGAGAAACAAGAGAAAAATATGGACAAGGTAGAGCCATGGACAACAATGGAAGAAAGTATTTCAAGAAGAAGAGCAATATAAAATGTTACAATTGCTGCAGAAAAGTCAAGTAAGATGAGGCTAGAGGAAGGATATGGAGCTTGGCAACCTAAAAGTCATCAGAATCCTTTCCAGAATTGTATCACTGTAGTTACAGGGTGAGAAGCCAAATTGGAATAGGCCGAGGAGTGAGCAGGAGTCTTACCTGTTACTATCAACCCTCTGTACTCTAATAGCACTTATCTCACTACACTGAACCTATATCCTTTTCAACTTTTCAAATGAAGT
The DNA here is from genome assembly GCF_003255815.1 of Theropithecus gelada. NCBI lineage: Eukaryota > Metazoa > Chordata > Mammalia > Primates > Cercopithecidae > Theropithecus > Theropithecus gelada. The sequence goes on along the minus strand of NW_020257641.1, from coordinate 5,570,819 downwards.
GTGAGTTCATTAGGACCATAAATTATTTATTTTTGCATTCTAGTCTCATCACAATAGTCAGAGTGATCTTCCCAAGTCAGACCAGCTCTCTACTCTGCCTAAAATCCTCCAGTGACTCTCAAGAATCCTCATATGACCTTCCATATCAGCAGCCATTCCCTTGATCTCTCCGGCTTACTCTTCTACCTCTCGCCCCCTCATGGCATCCAGTAAAGGCCCCTGGCCTCCTCACTCTTCCACAAAATGCTAAGCTCATTACCCTTCTTTCCATCTACTTGTGTGCCCTTTCCATACACACCCTCGTGGATAATTTCCTTGCTTCTTCTCAATCTTTATTCAAATGTCACTTCTTTTCATGAGAGGCCTACCCTGCAGACGGTCTCAAGTGTCACCATCACCATCTCATTAAAATGGTTTCTGTCCTTCTTGCCTGTTTGTATTTTTCCTCTTCAATACTTAACACTTTCAAATATACTCTAATTTATTTATCATGTATTTTGCCTATTCTCCATCAGAATATGTTTCATGAAGGGATACCTTTTTCATGCATGACTTTTTACTGTTACATCCCCAGGTCTGCCGTAATATTCTATGCAGAGATGTACTCAGTAATTATTTGTTGAATGAATAAAAATTTCCAGTGCGTTACACAGTGCTCTATACATAATAGACATATGGTAAGTTCGCAAATGAGTAGACTTCTTTTATTATGAACAAATTATATTAATTACTAAGATTGTATTGAATACAATAATACAAGTGGTATTTTTTATTCTGTCTGTTTCCTTATTATTAATTTTTGGTGTTTATCTGTAACCCATCAACACTGCAGTCTAGTCATTACGGTGAAATACTTTAAAGCAATTTGCAGTTGTAGGATTTCATTGGCTGTCCATGTCAACCTTGAAATTAGACTGATGGAATGTTATGCTCTCATTTGGATCTAATGCCTTTCCTGGAGCATCAGGGTAAAGAATACTGTTTTCACTAACTTTCTTAATAACAATACTAAAAGATGAACATTCTGTAAGTCTGAAATTCATTTGTTTTTAAACTCCTTTCAAACATGAGCCTGGCTTCACAAAGCAGAAAAGAAAGATAATGTTATACTCTGGACTTGACTAAGAGGGTGGATTAAACAATTGGGTGGAAATGTTTCATGACATCTTTATGTCCTCTACTGATATTTATTTCAAACTGAGTGATTTATTGCTCCAAAATTTTTCTTATATGATTTCATATCATTTTTCTCCCCAAAGAAAATAAAGACTACATTGTTGAGTCATAACTCAGTCGACTTCATAAATCTGTGACCTGTCATCAAGTGTAAGTATGGAAGAATTGTCATAATGATGGAGATTAGTTTGTCTGGGGTAGAGGAGAAATCTTGAGGCATAACTTCTAGCAGCGTAAACCATGTTCTCTGAGGAGCTTGGTGAATGTGTTTAAGAAATGTGGTTCATTGACATTTTTTTGAAAAAGAAAAATTAATGATAACGGGTAGGAGGCATAGTAGCCACTGTTCCTCTAAGACACAAACACTATATAAAATGTGTGTCGAGAATATAGTCAGGGCCAAAGATCATGGTGTAGATCTCATGTCGAAAGCAGGAAAGAATAAATAGTAAATCTACTCCCCTGGGGCATACTTGTATTTCTTTCGTCTTTTGTCTTATCTGAACTACCTCTTTTCATTTGTTTGCTCTCATGATAAATCCCTTTCCAGAGCCCAAACATGAAGGAAGCAAGAATTGTACTCTGATCCCCAACACTGTAAAATAGAACAATTGAGGATTTCCTCACTGTCTATTGCGAGAGAGATAATGCCATAAAAATCACCTTCTATAGATGGTTTTTATAAGGGAAGAGCTGTAGGGCCAACCTAAAATCTCTATAGTGCAGCAACTGCTCTTGCCCTTGCTGCTCAAATCCCCGATGTTATCAGCTCCTTCAGACTGAGGCCAGCTCTCAAAGCTCCAGTGTTTCTAAAAGTTCCCTTTCCAGTGAAATAGTTTAAGAGAGTCGTAATGATGCTATATCATTAAGGATTTCCTTGCGTTAGGGCCAATTTAGTTGTATACTGATACGACTTAGGGTTTATTTATTCACAAGAAGTCTTTTCCCCGATAAAAAGTGTGTACCAAAGGCCTCTGTCTCTTGCTAATTCGCCTAGCTCAGTGGTAGGAATGCAGGCCTCAGGGTCTGAGGAACTTTTCAAAACAAATTTGACCAATTGCCATCCATGTCACTGAGAAAATTATTTAAGCTCCCTGAGCTTCAGTATACTTTATAGAAAATGGGCATAAATAATAATTTTTACTTTATAAGGTGGCTGTGACATGTATTTCAGTGAGTAAAAATTAAGTGCCTGGAAAAGAGTTGGAACTCAGTCAATGGGTGCATTCTCATTGTCAACTCCAAACAACAATATTACAGAACTATCCCATGTAGGTTATCATGTATTTGTCATTCTAGTCCAGCAATGAAGTAGACTCCATAGTCGAATTTATGAAAATTTAAATCCTACAGCCTGATGTTAGCAATAGCATTTGGTTATTTGAAAAGTTATAGATGCTTGACAGTAACAACTCTAAATTAGCTTCCACTTGACTAAAGGTTTTTGATCTTCATTTATGAGACCAATTTTGAGAAAATGTTACATACATAAAGTTCCTTTCTTGCATCAGTAGAGATATATTTTTAATCATTTAAAAATTCATGTGGAGCATCTCTTCTTACAATATACTATGATACTGTACTGTGAAATGTCAGTTCAGAGCATCAGGTAATTTTTAATTCATCTCCAGGCTCCTATGGAGTGAAAGGAAGTTTGGAAATGGATTCTCTATAATCAGACCATCCAGAATCATAAGGTTAAAAGTAGCTTGTCAGCATTTGGACTTTTACTCTGAAATGCATTATATTCCTAATACTCACTACAGAAAGGAACAAAAGATTAAGAGAGATGTCTATCTTTACATATATATAGACTCTCCTGACCTCACAATGGGACTTCAACACTGTATTAAAATTTTCAGAATAACTGAAGACTAAATTCCCAAAAACATATGAAACAAATAGAACTACTCATACTTCTATTTATTACAGACCTACTGTATACAAGAAACTAAAAACTAGAAATGTAACAGTAAATGTGAGACACAGTTCACCTGAAAAGGGGCTTTAGGCCTAATGAGGATTTACAGTCAATTTCAAATACATTGAGTTATGTACATGTCGTAATGTTCCACTCCCCAATTTGTTTACTCAAATTATGCCTAGATGCTTCCTTTAGTGAATGGAAAGGTAGATGACTCAATTTTTACTTTGATGCGCAAACTATACTAAATTAACTGTGCCATATGTGTGTATATAATATTCAAATATCTGCATCTTCAACTACAATTGATTAGCAAGACCAAAAAAATACCATGTGTTATTCCATTTAGTGATGAAATTGTAATCTTAAGTACAATTTGACCACCTGTCTTTTCTACTGTAGCACTAATTGCTACTGTAATGGAGGAGAGATTTATATCATATTTAGGAACTACATGTCCCTTTTTCCACTTAAAAGTTACAAGCTGATTTCCCAAAGCCTCATCACCAGTGGCTCTTGAAGGACAGCATTAGCATCACTTGGAAAAGTATTAGAAAAGGAAATTTGGGAGCCCCACTTCAGAACTATTGAATCAGTCTCTGGGTGTGGAGTCCAGCGATTTACGTTTTAAGCTCTGCACATGATACTGAAGCATACTTAAGTTTGAGAGCTTGAGTCATTATTTCCATTTGAAGTCATTCCACGTAGATTGGTTCAGAGCCCGTCATTCACTTTTCCTCCTACATTCACTTTTCCTCGGTTGTTCTTTGTGCCTGTGGAGCTCTTGAAATGAGGTTATCCAATTGAAGATTTGCTGTCAGGGTAAAAACATGACAAATTTTTTAAAAACATATGTGGCTTATATTTATTGTTCATATTACATATATTTGGGGGAATTATTTTTAAAATTTTTCAGCTTTATTGAGGTATAATTGACATATAGGAATCTTATAAAGTATACAATTTAAAGTTTATTTATATATATGTGTGTGTGTGTATATATATACAGTGAAATAATTGCCACAATCAAAGTAATTAACATTTTTGTTACTTCACATAATTACCTTTTTTTTTTGAAATAGTGAGAATACCTTCAATCTTCTGTCTTAGCAAATTTCTTTTTTGTGTGTGTGTGGGTTCATTATGTATTCTGAAAACAAGTCCTCTATGAAATGAGTGTTTTGCATATTTTTTGCTTAAGTCTATACCTTATCTTTTCATTTTCTTTTTATTATTATTATTATTATTATACTTTGAGTTCTAGGGTACATGTGCATAACGTGCAGGTTTGTTACATATGTATACTTGTGCCATGTTGCTGTGCTGCAACCATCAACTCGTCAGCACGCATCAACTCGTCATTTACATCAGGTATAACTCCCAATGCAATCCCTCCCCCCTCCCCCCTCCCCATGATAGGCCCCGGTGTGTGATGTTCCCCTTCCTGAGTCCAAGTGATCTCATTGTGCAGTTCCCACCTATGAGTGAGAACATGCGGTGTTTGGTTTTGTGTTCTTGTGATAGTTTGCTAAGAATGATGGTTTCCAGCTGCATCCATGTCTTAGCAAATTTCAAGCATACAATACATTATTGCAAACTGTAGTCACCATGCTGTACATTAGATCACCGGAATGTCATCCTGCATAGCTAAAACGCTGTATTCTTTGACAAACATTTCCCAATTTTCCCCTCCCCACTCTGACCCTGGCAATCACCAGGTTGCCACTCTGTACTTCTGTGAGTTTGACTATTTCAGTTTTACATATAATCATGTAGTATTTGGTTTTCTGTGTCTGGCGTATTCCACTTAGCATAAGTTCCTTCAGGTTTGTACAGATTATTTCAAATCATAGAGTTTCTTTCTTTTTTTAAGGCTAAAAATAAGCTGAAAAATATCCCATCATATCTATATCTCTCTCTCTCTCTGTGTGTGTGTGTGTGTGTGTGTGTGTGTGTGTATGCTGCAGTGAACATAGGAGTGCAGATTCTACTTAAAAATCCAAGTTTTATTTTCTTGGGTATCGATATGGTTTCATTCTGTGACCCCACTCAAATCTCCTCTTGAACTGTACTCTCATAATTCCCACACGTTGTAGGAGGGACCCGGTGGGAGATAATTTGAATCCTGGGAGAAGTTTCCTCCATACTGTTCTCATGGTAGTGAATAAGTCTCACAAGATCTGGTGGGTTTATCAGGGGTTTCTGCTTTTGCATCTTTCTCATCTTCTCTAGCCACCACCATATAAGAAGTGCATTTCACCTTCTGCCATGATTCTGAGGCCTCCCCAGCCATGGAGAACTGTAAGTCCAGTTAAATCTCTTTTTCTTCCCAGTCTCTGGTATGTCTTTATCAGCAGCATGAAAATGAACGAATACAGTGAGGTCTGGGCATTAGTATGAAGGTGACATCACTGAAAGTAGAGTTGGAAAGAATTATACAACATCACACCATTATGGTTTTTCCACAATATAGACAAAATAGATGTAAATAGCTTCAAGAGCATACATTGTTGTACATTGTAAAATAAATACCAGTAGAGTGTGGTGATGCAGAAAAGATACCCTAAAATATGAGAGTGACTTTGAATTGGGTATCAGACAGAGGTTGCAACAGTTTGGAGGGCCCAGAAGAAGACAGGGAAATGTGGGAAAGTTTGAAACTTCCTAGAGACTGGTTGAACGGCTTTGACCAAAAGCTGGATAGCAAAATGGACAATATGATCTAGGCTGAGGTGAGGAATTTGTTGGGAACTGGAGTAAAGGTGACTTGCTATGTTTTAGCAAAGAGACGGGTGGCATTTTGCCCCTGCTCTAGAGATCTGTGAAACTTTGAACTTGAGAGAGATGATTTAGGGTACCTGGCGGAAGAAATTTCTAAGCAGCAAAGCATTCAAAATATAACTTGGGTGCTGTTAAAAGCATTCCATTTTAAAAGGGAAACAACATGAAAGTTCAGAAAATGTGCAGCCTGATGATGCAGTAGAAAAGAAAAACTCATTTTTTTAGCTAAAATTCAAGTTGGTTGCAGAAATTTGCATAAGTAACAAGAAGCCAAATGTTAATCCCCAAGACAATGGGGGAATATGCCTCCACGGCCACTTCATGGCAGCCCCTCTCATCACAGACCCAGAAGCCTATGAGGGAAAAATGGTTTCGTGGTGTGGGCCCAGGGTCCCCGTACTGTGTGCAGTCTACGGACTTGGTACCCTGCGTCCCAGCCACTCCAGCCATTGCTAAAAGGAGCCAAGGTACAGCTCAGTCCTCGGTTTCAGAGAGTGAAAGCCCCAAACCTTCCACGTGGTATTCAGCCAGCGGGTGCACAGAAGTCAAAAATTGAGGTTTGGGAACCTCTGCCTAGCTTTTAGATGTATGGAAGCACTTGGATGCCCAGGCAGAAGTTTGCTACAGGGATGGGGCTCTCATGGAGAACCTCTGCTAAGGTAATGCAGAAGGGAAATGCGGAGTCGGAGACCCCACACAGAGGAGTCCCTGTTGGAGCACAGCCTAGTGAAACTGCGAGAAGAGGGCCGCCATCTTCCAGACCCCAGAATGATTGATCCACTGACAGGTTGCACCGTGCACCTGGAAAAGCCGCAGAAACTCAACGCCAGCCTATGAAAGCAGCCAGGGAGGTTATCCCCTGCAAGCCACAGGGGCACAGCTGTCCACGACTAGGGAAACCTACCTCCTGCTGCAGCCTGACCTGGATGTGAGACATGGAGTCAATGAAGAACATTTTGGAGTTTTAGAATTTGACTGCCCTGATGGATTTCGGACCTGCATGGGCCCTGTAACCCCTTTGTTTGGGCCAGTTTCTCCCATTTGGAATGGCTGTATTTACCAATACCTGTACCGCCATTGTATCTAGGAAGTAACTAACTTGCTTTTGATTTTATAGGCTCATAGACAGAAAGGACTTGCCTCAGATGAGACTTTGGATGGTGGACTTTTGGGTTAATGCTGAAATGAGTTAAAACTTTGGGGAAATGTTGGGAATGCATGATTGGTTTTGAAATGTGAAGAAAGACTTGAGATTTGGAGGGGTCGGGGGCAGAGTGATATGGTTTCACTGTGTTCCCACCCAAATCTCATCTTTAATTGTGCTCCCATAATTGCCACATGTTGTGGGAGGGACCCAGTGGGAGATAATTGAATCCTGTGGGCAGTTTCTCCCATACTGTTCTCGTGGTAGTGAATAAGTCTCATGAGATCTGATGGTTTTATCAGGGGTTTCTGCTTTTGCATCTTCCTCATTTTTCTCTTGCTGCTGCCATGTAAGAAGTGCTTTTCGCCTCCTGCCATGATTCTGAGGCCTCCCCAGCCATGTGGAACTGTAATTCCAATTAAACCTCTTTTTCTTCCCGGTCTCAAGTATGTCTTTATCAGCAGCATGAAAATGGACTAATACAGATATATACTCAGAAATGGGATTTCTAAATCATATGGTACTTCCATTTTTAAATTTTTTAAGGAAGCTCCATATTGTTTTGCATAAGGCACAGATAGAAAGACATTCTCCACTCATGGATTAAAAGAATTAGTGTTGTTATAATGCCCATACTACTCAAAGTGATCTACAGATTCAATTCAATCTCTATCAAAATCCCAGTGATATTCATTACAGAAATAGAAAAAAAAAGAAAAGAAAAATTCCTATGGAACCACAAAAGACCACAAATACCCATAGCAATATTGAGCAAGAAGAATAAAGCTGAAGGCATCACACATTCAAAAGGTATTATAAAGCGGCAGTAATAAAAACACTATGTTACTAACATAGAACCAGTCATATGGACCAATGGAACAGAATAGAGAGCTTAGAAATAGATTCACACACTGACAGTCAACTGATTTTTGACAAAAATACCAAGAACACAAAGCAGTGAAAAGATAATCTCTTCGATAAATGATGTAGGAAAAACTGGCTATCCAATGCAAAAAAATAAAATTTGACTTTTCTCTCACATCATATTAAAAACAAATTTAAGACATGAAACTGTACAACTACTAGAAGAAAACATATCTAAAAGGCTTCTTGATATTGGTCTTGGCAAAAAGTATTTTGTTTATGGCACCAAAAGCACAGGCAACACAAGCAAAAATAAACTGAGATTGCATCAAACTAAAAAGCTTCTGCACAGCAAAGGAAACAATCAACAGACTGTAAAGCAATCTACATAAAGAGCAAAAATATTTCCAAATCATATATCTGATAAGGGGTTAAGGGATTAATACCCAAAATATATAAGAAACTGACGCAGCTCAATAGCACAATAAAACAAAATAAAATACTGAAATGGATAAAGGACCTGATTAGACATTTCTTAAAAAGAAGACATATGTCTTAATCTGTTGTGTACTTCTGTAACAGAATACTTGAGACTGGGTAGTCAATAAAGAACAGAAATGTATTTCTCAGAGGGATTAGTAGTTCTGCTAGAGGCCTGTGGCAGCCCAAAAGTGTTAACTCCTGTGTCACTTGTACACGTCAATGAAAATACATACTTCAGTGTATGGGATGTGATTTCCCTTGCAGTCGTCAGTGTAGCCAAGTGGCATAGTCCATAAATACAAAGAAGGAGAGACGGTGTGCTCTTTGGATAGATTTCGATCAATGGGAAACAGGATATGACAAATATACACAGAGGCATTCCTTCACCCCATCTACTCACCTCCAGCACAGCCATCTGGAGAGGTTCTGCATGCCAAAGCAAGTGTACCTGTTGTGTGAGGACACACGTCCTTTGGTGGTTTGTCATAAAACAGAGGCCAATGCACTGATCACTCCCTCTTACTAAGTCCCTGAATCACATGTCTGATCCTGTGAATGTCTGATTCACAGCAGAGAATGTGAACCCTAGGTGGAACAAGGAGAGAAGGGAAGCAGCAAGAGGTTAGTGGGCAGTGACAGGGTGGTTGAGATGGCAGATCAGAGGTCTTGATACATGGGGTTAATATGTGGACGGAGGACAGCAAAGAGGAACTTCTTCAGTGAAAAATTCACTTATTTCAAATTAAGAAAATGCTTTTATTTCCATGCATGATAAAGGAGATTAACTTTTCCAGGGGTTCCTTATTTCTAAAATAGTTAAGTTTCTCCAGTTGTGAACTAAAATAGCTTCTGTCAGTACCAATTGACCCACTTTTTTACTGTATATTTAGAGGCAAAATAAAGTTCCTCTAATAGAAAGCTTCTCTGACTTATTCTTAGGTCATCTGCTGCTAGTTGTGAATGTGACAAGAGAGCTAGCTCATTAGTGCACTGGAGATGCTTGTGTGGGAAGATGTAGAGTCCCATTTTACTTTGCTGTTTGACATTTTTCTCTCTAATGTGTAATCTACTGAGAGAAGCTAATCCTCAACTCATCCTGCTCAGTGGGAAGTGAAGAAATTGCTAATTATCTCATCGTGAATCCACAAGTACTGCAAATTTTGGTTTGGGTGTTTGTGTACGGCATTAATGAACTAACACTCATTCCTCAATATGGTGATCTAACAGCGAAATATCTGTGACTACTTGCCTTCTATTTGCACTGAGTATAAAACTAGGAATGCAGAAGAAAAGTTTCTTCAAATGTTTATAAGTAGCTGAGGAACGGTACAGTCACCTTTCATGGGAGCAAACTAAAGGAAACTTCTGAGAAAAAAGACCCAGAAAAGCTGGAGAAAATGTGACACATCAACATGAAAGACTTCTTTCCAAGAGAAAAGTCATAAACTGGCATTCCCTTTGGCTGAATCCAGCTCACAGGCAGGTTTTCTTGAGCTTATTCAGTATTTTTTAATAACGTGAATTAGTTGCTAAAATACAAAAATCATCAGGCTGCAAATAAAAATGCATCCATACTTCTGACTTTCTTTGAAAACAGGTTTATCTAGCACATTGGTCCCAGGTTCCAGGTGGTTTCTGTTGGAGGGATCCCAGGGGCCATGCTTTCCCCGGCTCCCCACACTCCCCACCTGACCTTCTTCTCGCATTTACTTTATGTACTTTCCACCTGAAGTCATTTACTGTGAGTCCTCTGTTAAGAATTTCTGTATATTTAGATTGTATCTGAACTGACAGTCACATCTTTATCACTGGGATGTTCTAGGACAGTGGTTCTCCAACTTGGCCACACACTAGAGCCATTTATGAAGCTTCAGACGTTGTTATGCTCAGGCCATACCCCATATGAGCTGAACATAATTGTTAGCAGAGAAGGGTATAGCACTCAGGCATAAGTGGGTTCCTTTTCTTAATTATCTAGGTTATTTCAATATGTAGCTACGTTTGAGAACAACAGTACCTGAAAACTTCCCAAATTCCTGAAGTGCCCTTGCACAGAACTCAGATAATGAGGTGATATGGTTTGCCTCTGTGTACCCACCCAAATCTCACCTTGAATTGTACTCCCATAATTCCCACATGTTGTGGGAGGGACACAGTGGGAGATAATTGAATAAAGGGGGCAGTTTCCCCCATACTGTTCTCATGGTAGTGAATAAGTCTCACAAGATCTGATGGTTTTATCAAGGGTTTCCGCTCTTGCATCTTCCTCATTTTTCTCTTGCCGCCGCCATATAAGAAGTGCCTTTCACCTCCTGCCATGATTCTGAGACCTCCCTAGCCATGTGAAACTGTAAGTCCAATTAAGCTCATTTTCTTGCTAGTCTCCAGTATGTCTTTATCAGCAGCATGAAAATGGTCTAACACACCAGGTAACACCTTACCAGGAGCTATCTGGTGGCAGATGGGATAGCAAGCACACAAGGGGAAAGAGAAAACACAAGTTGGTTAGGGTTAGGTCTAGAGTTTGCAGTGCTGGTTGCACATTAGAAATAACAGGAAGCTGTGACAAAAATCCATTCTGGCCACACCAAGAGCTATTCTGATTTGAGTGATTTGGCTTGGTACCCATTGTTCAGTATCACTTTTAAGCTGCCTAGATTTTCTAAGAAACAGCTAGGTTTGAAGGACCACTGGTTTAAGGAGTTCAAGATTGCAGTGACCTGTGATCATGCCACTGCACTATAGCCTTGGTGACAAAGCAAGACGCTATTTCAAGAGAAGAAAATGAAAATGAAAAAACCCCACTGGTTTACAGTATTTTCTGCAGCTTAGAATGCTTAACTGAATTACAGATACTTAATCATCTAATAGCTATGAGCAAACAGGCAACCTGGATATTGTTCAACAAGTGAGCATTTTTAATTGTATTTCACCTTTGGACTGTGTCTAGATCTGACCTTCAGCTTTCTGTGGCCTTTTAATTCCCATAAAAAACTGTCACATCTCCAAAATTAGAGGATGAGCCTCTAATTGGCAGGCTCTACTGCATCATGTAATTTTCAACGTATATTTTAAGTGCCTACCAGCTGCTCGTTTCTATCTTACTTCTCACTTTGTCTCCAGAACCTAGCATGGAACCTGGCACCTGGCAGACTCCCAATAATTTTTCTAGAATTTAGAGAATAGCTAAAGAATTTTTTATAGATTCTAACCTCTGCCTCTAAGCTTTTCTGTTATTCCATTTTCCATATAAAATAAATACCATAACACATTCTTTCTTAAAACAATTTTCTAAAATTTCCAAAATGTGGTCTTGTCTCAAAAAAAAAAAAAAAATATATATATATATATATTAGTTTATTCAAACTCTGCTTAGAATTTTCCCTTTATTTGTTCAACAACGCAGTACCCATTCTGCCCACGCAGAAGTTCTTCTTTGTATCTTTATTTCTGGAATTTTTGAAGTCCAGAAATACATTTTTGGAGTTTTGGATTTAATAGAGGGGTCAGAATTTAGGCCACAGAGGCATTTTCTTCTTCACCCTATCACCAGAAAACCTGAGGCAGCATGAGCAGGGAGAAATAAATATACTGTCCATGGAAACTAATGTTATCAGGAAAACAGAAAAAGAAAAAAAAAAACACAAGCAAATGAACAAACTACACACACACACGTATACACACACACGTATACACACACACGTATACACACAGACGGTCTCCAACTTATGAGGGTTTGCCGTACGATTTTTTGTTTTTACGATGGTGCAAGCAATACACATTCAGTAGAAACTGGACTTTGAATTTTGAATTTTGATCTTTTCCCAAGTTAGGATAAGCTCTTATGATTCTGGACGAGCCACAGCTTTTCTTTAGCCCATATGCACAAGTCTAAATAACCATAAATTTTCAATTTATAATGTTTTCAACTTTTGGTGATGTTATCAGGACATCACCCCAGTGCAAGTACAGAAGAATCTATCTATCTATCTATCTACCTATCTATCTATCTATCTCTATACACATATATATATCTGTATACATATGGATATGTATCCCCAAATCATACATATCCGTATACATGTATCCATACACATACGGATATATATCCCCAAATTAAAGCATTAAAGATAAAAGTAGGAGAATGTAAACAAGTATGATGGTCAAAATGAGGACAAAATCTCATGCAGGGAATGAATTGAGAAGAAATGTTCAAAACAAAAATAAAAAGTAGTGAGTTCCTTGTTACAGACGGGAAACTTTCCTAAGCCGGAAAGATACAGACGATATTTATTGTTAATTATCATCTAAGTTTGGTTTTCTCTACTCCATAAAATTCCCCCAAATCCTACCAACCTATCATTTGGAAATGATATTCTAGCTCATGTGCATGAATTTTGTCTCAGATTGATGAAAGCAATAATTCTCAAGCATCCTCTAGAGTAGCCCTCCTAGTGGTAGCTACATACAGTTGTCTCCCTCTTTTGTGATTTGGGATCTGCGGCAGATTGTATTTTGAAAGATGGCCCCCAAATATCTCCAATCCCATATGTTCTTCTTAAACCTTGCCACTCCATTTTTGAGAATTGGGGTCTCCTTTCTCTCTTTTTAGTCTGGGCAGTCCTGTGACTTTAACTAATAAAAGGTGATGGAAATGATTCTGTGATTTCTGAGGCAAGAAAATGAAAGGTAATGTAGCTTCTACCTTCTTCTTTAAGACACTTGCCTTTGGAGCCCTGGGACACCATGTAAGAAGGACAACTACCATGAGGCCGTTGTGTTATAAAAAGTCCAAAGCAGCTCATGCCAAGAGACCATGTGGAGAAGGCTACATGAAGACAGAGATGCTTGATCAGCCCTGACCCTCCAGCTCTAGTCCTACAATTGCATGAGACCCCAATCCAGGACTATCCAGTCACATCTTTCCAGAATTGACCAGCAGAAGCTGAGCTTTAATATGAAATAATTATTATTTTAAGCTACTAATAAATTATGGAGTGAATGTCTAACTCAGCAATAGTAAGTGGAACACATTTTTATTCTACTATTCCTTCCTTGGATATGGATGGCTCTACTTAACTAGTGTTGTGCTGGTAGATGATTCACAGGTAGCTCCCTGGGATGGGAAGTTCTGATTTGTAGTGCTTACTGATGACTTTATTGTGATTTCAAGTTATGAAGGTGATGCCACTGAAAGCAGAGTTGGAAAGAATTACACAACATCACACCATTATGGTTTTTCCACAATATAGACAAAATAGATGTATAGATTGCTTCATGAGCATAGATATTTGTAAATTATAAATTAAAATAAAATAAGAAATGGTAAATTTTAACTTTGTATTATCTTCATGTTTAATATACGTATATGTATTCTAAATTTATACAATTTAATATCGAATAATAGTTGTTTCTAACACCCAGCTTACAAAATTGCCAAGAAGTTATCTATTGGCCTCAACACACCATGGTACTTAGACTTCTCTATTGCTCTGTGTATTTTTCAGCTTCACCATAAACATCAGAACTTCAGTGTATCCATTCAAAATGACAGATAAGTTCTCTTTTGTGCATACTGTGTCTCACATCCTGCATCCAGTTTATTTAGTCCTCTAGCCTGTCTCATTGACTTCCATTGTTTCAGTGACCTTGGACAATCTGAATTTCTGTAACTATCAAAAGCATTGCTAAGAGTGATTATTAGTGTGTCCCACAAATATCTTACACTGAACTTATGCAAAACTGAAGTCATTGTCTTCCCCATCACCCTTTCCTTTTTATATCTTTTTTATCTTGTTGAGTAGCATCATGAAACTCCTGGTCCCTGAGTGCTCTTGAATTCCACCCTCTTTCTTCTGTGTCCTGTTATTCCACTGACTTTGGTTTCTCAGTTTTCTTGACTTCTCTCCACCTGAGTTGTCACTATCATAGTCCAGATATTGATTCTTTCTTGACAGATTATTTTAACAATTTCTTAAGCAGTGTTCTTACCTCTGGTCTTACACTTATCCTTTCTTCATCCTGACCTCAGGGCTGCCTTTCTAACCGTGCTGTTTCTCTAGGATGTGCCCATTTGTGCAAGGCTGGGAGGGGTTGTTGTGTGTGTCACAAGCATTTTTTCTCTATGATTTTGTTGTCCAGTGAAGACAGAGTTTCCCTGGGACACATACAGGTTTATATATGTACCTGCATATATACAGTGTCTTATCTCAGGTCACATACTAAGTCTGAAAAATAACCTTAATTTCCCTTTTGCCCAGTACCTACCCTACTTGTGGAATTTCCTTTTTTTTTTTTTTTTTTTTTGAGACAGAGTCTCACTCTGTCACCCAGGCTGGAGTGCAATGGTGTGGTCGTGGCTTACTGCAACTTTCGCCTCCCAGGCTCGAGCAATTCTCCCACCCCAGCCTCCTGAGTAGCTGGGACTACAGGTATGCGCCATCATGCCTGGCTAATTTGGGTTGAGACAGGGTTTCACTATGTTGGCCAGGAAGGCCTGGAACTCCTGACATCGTGATCCTCCCACCTTGGCCTCCCAAAGTGCTAGGATTACAGGCGTGAGCCACTGTGCCCGGCCCCTACTTGTGGAATTTCATTAGAGTTCAGGTATAAAGTTCAGGTGCTTATTACTCATTTCATAGCTTTTCTCTTTTGTACTTATATTCTCTAGCTCAGGGGCATCCAATCTTTGGGTTTCCCTGGGCCATACTGGAATAAGAATGGTCTTGGGCCACACATAAAATAGATTAACACTAACAATAGCTGACGAGCTAAGAAAAAAAAAAATCACACAAAAAGACTCATAGTATTTTCAGAAAGTTTACAAATTTGTATCAGGCCGCATTCAAAGCCGTCCTGAGCCACGTGCAAGCTGTGGGTTGGACAAGCTTCCTACAGCTCATGCAACCAATTGAAATTGAAATCTGTCCGAAAGATATTTTCTATTGTCCAGAGACTTGTCTTAATTTTTCACCCTGATTACACCATGGAATAAAACTATAGAAATACAATTACAGGCACTTGATTTAATGTCTAGAGAAAATATTCCCTCGGGAGTTGAGTCACTTTGATCAGCCTTAACTCATAACAATGAGACTACCTGAGTCTTATTTCTGTGGACATCAATTTTTTTTTCCAAAAAATCAGTTAATTTATCTTCACTCTACTTCTGAGCTGCACCATTTCCTTTCAGTGACAGTAGCTACATTTCCAAAAATATATTGGATTTTTTTATTAACCCTAATTTATATACTCAGTATTTTAATCTTAATCCTAAAGTGTTTAGGTTCAGCATGACTTGCTAGCGTGAATAAAATTCATTGGATCATAAAATAAGATAGAAAAGTTAAACGATCTGAAATACATTTTATGTGAGACTTTCATTTTTCAATAAAGCTTCAGAAAACATACCCATATTCCACAGGAAGGAATATATTAAAGCTGCATTGGAGATTTCAATAATTTCTGATGTTCACAACAGATTATTTGGATATTTATAACTGAAGGGAAATGATTTCCATCAAAATATGCTGAATTATATTTTCTAGGAATATTTTTCCAATACAATCCCATATGGCCAAAAAAAAAAGAGCTTTAGAAAACAATTTATCTTAAAAATAATAACAGATTTTGCTGCAATATCTTCATGTTCTTAATTCCCATATAGAGAGTTTTTCGGTTCTTTAAAATCTGGCTCGATACAGATAGCAATACATAAGAGTTGGTTTTCCCTCCCTGGCACCTGCCTACCGAATGCTATTTTGTACTTGTCAACCACGTCCAAGTGTTGTCAGCCTACCATTTGTCAAAGGCACTAATGCCACTTGCAAAGCTTTACTGCTTCACCTTAAAAAGAAAGGATGGCATTTCCACACAACTGTCATGGACTGCTTGCTATGCCACTTCATTTTGATTGTTTCCCATATGGAGTGGGATGGATCCTGAGCTTCGGGTAGAAAGTAGATTGTGATGAATATTACTTAAATTCTGATGGCGTGCTGCTTTACCAAGAACATTTATTTACTCATTCATTCAGCCATCCCTGTCTTCATAAAATGTTGACTTTAGCAGTGGTTGAAAGTAACTGAACACGTGCTCCCTTTCAAGGCCTGTGCTCAGTATTTTAAGCGTTATTTCACGCACATCCCCTTACAACTGCAGGGGGCATTGGTAGATTACGCTAGTTTCGCAGAGAAAAAAAGCTGAAGTTCAAATAACTTTTATGTGTCCAAGTGTTCTTTTTTTTTCTTAATCGATATGTTTATTAAAAACATAGACTAATGCTTCTGTGCTTAAATGTCATTGTGGTTGTGTGCCGATTTTCATAAAACATAAATGATTATAAGTGACTCTTCACAAATACACTCCAGACAGAAGAAAAAGGTAAACAGAAATCACTGACAAAATTGCCATTTCAAACATAGCTCCCTTAATACTTGCTAGCAAACGGAGTTTAACATTATTACAATTACACCGGTATTGTCAGAGTATGTGGCCAAGTTTTCTTTCTCTCTACCCTCACTATTAGCATTTAGACAGTAATATCCAGTCCTATAATCAGTAAAGAGGGTGACTTCCAACTCTATAGATAGGGTTGGACATTTAGCAAATAAATTATAGCATGTCCAATTAGATTTAAATTTCAGATACAATTTTTTTTTTTACTATAGTATATCTCATGCAATATTTAGGGCATATTTTTATTAAAAGTATTCATCGTTAATTTCAAATTCAGCATTAAATGGGCATTTTGTGTCTTTTCTGGAAACACTGTTTGTAAAGCTAGTTTAGGCTATTAAAATTAAATCCTATTAATGTCTTATCAACCCAAACTCCTATGGATACAAAGGCATTTGTCACGCTCTAATCTTTCCTTTGACCCCAGCTGGCCTGTGTAACATGTAGGATGATTCATGTATCTCCACTGAGTGCCACGTGCAATCTCCCACAGGTCCCCAGCTAAAGAGAGCTCACCTGTCTTCTGCTTCTAGGTCTCTCTTTCGACAGTGCCATGTATCTGCTGCATTATCTGCAGTTTTGGTGTCTGACCCAACTGGAACCTGCCGTTGACCTCTGAGGCCTTATGCTCTCTCTGCCCTGATTACTGATGGACGTTGTTTGCAACATGCCTGTCCAGGGCTCTGCAAGTCCCCTTGGGCTCTCTGAGATACCATTTTTATCATTTTCTTAACAGACTTAGAAAAAGTGTATGTTATCCACGACACATATAAAGTCTGGACACTAATGAGGTAAAAGTGAAGAAATCATGAGAGTGGGGTGGAGAGAACATAACAGATTCTATAGCATCCACATAAGAGCACAAAGCACAGTGGAGACTGGAAAGGAGAGACGTGGGCACAGGTGTGTAAATGGAAGTTTCAAGCACGTGTTTTTGACAGTGGTAGATGAAAACACACATCAATGGGAACTGAACAATGAGATCACTTGGACTCGGGAAGGGGAACATCACACACCGGGGCCTATCATGGGGAGCGGGGAGGAGGGAGGGATTGCATTGGGAGTTATACCTGACGTAAATGACGAGTTGATGGGTGCTGACGAGTTGATGGGTGCAGCACACCAACATGGCACAAGTATACATATGTAACAAACCTGCACGTTATGCACATGTACCCTAGAACTTAAAGTATAATAATAATAATAATAAATAAATTTTAAAAAAACACACACACACATCAAGTACTGCCTTCCAGTTTCTCCCTCTTTGGATACAAATGTCTACAAAATCTTGGATAATTTCTTGTTTCTGGTAGGGCCATGGCAGTGGTGAAGCAAGCAAGGCACTTAGGACACAACATCTAAGATTAAATAATGACTTAAAATTGTCTGAGACCTAGTGAGCTCTTAAAAAACGTTGGTTCTCTTAACGCTTCGGTCTTGGAAATAACTGCTTATTACAATTGAGGTTAATTCAATTGAAATTACTATATGAATAAAATAGAACACGAAGACCTTTGTCCAAAACCATGTGTAATTGCACAGGACAATGAGCACTGCATTTGGAGTCATGAATGTTGGGTTCAAGTCTTAAATTGATTTTACCCTGCATCAGTTATGCACTTTAAATCAGCTTCATTTTCTATACAATTAAGCAAGTAGAAAGTCTTTTCCTCAGAATTATTTCATTAATGATCTTGTAGTCAAGGCTGCTGATAAAAAACTGTTTTCAATTATTTATTTATTTATTTATTTATTTATTTATTTATTTACTTACTTGAGACAGAGTTAGCCTCTGTTACCCAGGCTGGAGTGCAGTGGTGCAATCTTGGCTCACTGCAACCTTCACCTCCCAGACACAAGCAATTTTCATATCTCAGCTTCTCAAGTAGCTGGACGCATGTCACCACGCCCGGCTAACTTTTGTATTTTTAGTAGAGACGAGGGGTTCACCACATTGGCCGGGCTGGTCTTGAACTCCTGGCCTCAAGTGATTCGCCCGCCTCGGCCTCCCAAAGTGTTGGAATTATAGGCGTGAGCCACTGTGCCTGACCCAAGGAAAAAATGTTTAGATCTCTTTGTAGTAAGATTTGTGAAATGACTTTGGGTCACAGTTGTCACAGAAATCTGTGAGCATCTTTCTGAAATAGATGGTTCATCACAAAAATTTATGATCATTAGCAACTCAACCCAAGCTGAGACCAACCTTGAAGAGTTAAACCACCAAGGTGGCTGCAAACTCTTTAAAGCATGTTTGTTTAGACAGTCTTTAAGACTAAGATGATTTGCTATGTACCAATAGTTTACTGATACATCATCCTTTAAATTCTGCTTCATCTCCTATTGACTCTGAGATTTCCCTAGTTCTCCTGAGTCCAAAGTCATTTCTCCTTCTAAATGTCTCTGGTATATAACATTTGCACCACCAACAGACAATTAATGCATATATTTTTATATTCCTAATCTGCTAGCAATTGCCCTGTTTAAGAGAATCCAGTACCACTTTAATCCTCATGCAGCTCAGGGGATATATAAATATTTATTCCTTTGATTAGGATACTTTTTGTTCCAATCCCACTTGATTTTTATTTTTAAAAATAAAAAGTTGGCTGGACGCAGTGGCTCACGCCTGTAATCCCAGCACTTTGGGAGGACGAAGCGGGCAGATCACGAGTTCAAGAGATCGAGACCATTCTGGCTAACACGGTGAAAACCCATCTCTACTAAAAAATACAAAAAATTAGCTGGGCATGGTGGCGGGCGCCTGTAGTCCCAGCTATTCGGGAGCCTGAGGCAGGAGAATGGCGTGAACCCAGGAGGCGGAGCTTGCAGTGAGCCGAGACTGCGCCACTGCACTCCAGCCTGGGCCACAGTGAGACTCCATCTCAAAAAATAAATAGATAAATAAATAAAGTTGGCATTATATATGTTCTGCAGTACTAGTTCTTAACAATTCTGATTTAATTGCATTAGGGTAAGACCTAGGCATTAGTATCTGTTAAAAGTTTCCCAAGAGATTATGATATATATCAAGGATTAAGAATCACTGTTTTCAGGTTGGCTCAGAATGGATTAAGTCTTTAGAAGACTTAGTTTTTAAGGAGTTGATTTTGCCATGGTCACATACTCCAGGTAGAAATCATCTCCTGCCCCTTCGTAATCTGCTCAGTTTGTTGTTGGTTTTGTTGTTGTTTTTTGTTGATGACCTTCTGCTCTAGCTGTTTTCCTTGTCTCATTCCTGTCCCCAAGAAGAGCTGTGTAAACCTCTTGGTTCCCTTTACTTTGAATACAAACAAATCCTTCAAAACCAAATTGATTCATCAGAGGAAAGAAGATAGCACCAAATGGAATGTTGGTATTTTTATAACTTCTAAGTGAACAATCCATTTTAAATGATTAATTCCATTATACAGTAATTTACATCTAGTACCAGCTAATGAAATAAATTAGTTTCAACATCGATTCAACCCTCTTCCCTTTCTCAATGATCTCATTAGCCTCATTGTGAATGTTTTGCTGCAATAATTTTTCTGCCATACCAGCTGCACCGTTAGAGAACTGGTATTATTGATGACTGAAAATCCAGATGTAGGAAAGAGGAATGGGCAGGGAGTTGATTATCATGATCGGTTTGAAGTTTAAGTGGGAGAGAAGTCATCTACAAGGTATCTATTCTCTTTCTATATCTTCTAGAGGAAAGGGTGTGTTTCTGACCCCACATACATTAAAAAGCCCTTAGATAGATGTAGGTTCTAAAATAGTTTTCAGGGCTGTGGCTTAGAGAATGTCTTAGTCTATGTGTGTTGCTATAACGTAATACCTGAGGCTGGGTAATTTTCAAAGAAAAGAGATTGATTTGGCTCATAAGTCTGGTGACTTAAAAGTCTAAGATTGGGCAGCTGCATCTGGCAAGGGCCTCAGGCTGCTTCCACTGATGGGAAAAGCAAAAGTAGGGGGTTGTGTGAAAAGAGCTCATATGTCAAGAGAGAGAAACTGAGGAAGGCAGACTCATTTTAGCAACCTGCTCACAGGAGAACTAATCCATTCTCATGAGAGCAAGAATGGACTCACCCCCTTGAGAGGGCATTAAGCTATTCATGAGGGATGCAAGCCCAAGACCAGGCCCCACCTCTTAACACTACCACACTGGGGATCAAGCTTCAAGAAAAATTTTGACAGGAGCAAACCACAATCAAACCATAGCAGAGGCCTTGATTTATTACATAAAATAATGATGTTACATAGGATAAGTACATTTCTGTATTTATAGTACTTTTTCATCTATAATCCTGGATGATCTTCATGAGAAACCTAAGATAACAGAAATATAAACACTTAGCCGTACTCTATTAATGGAGAAACTACAAATCAGAGGGCTTATGTAATTGACATTTGACTCCTTGGTGGTAGAGAGGTGACGAGACTTCTCCTGTCCCCAGTATCTCTAAAAGCAAGAATGAGAAACAAGGATGGGAGCTTTGGGGAAACCTAACTGGTATGTTAAGTCATGCATCAGGGACAGATAATTCTATGTGAGAAACAGCTATGTCACTAATATACTCTCTAATATTAAAATGGAAAATATGGCCAGGAGCTGTGGCTCACACCTGTAATCCCAGCACTTTGGGAGGCCTAGGTGGGCAGATCACGAGGTCAGAACATCAAGAGACAGTGAAACCCCGTCTCTACTAAAAATACAAAAAAATTAGCTGGACATGGTGGCACATGCCTGTACTCTCAGCCACTTGGGAGACTGAGGCAAGAGAATCACTTGAACCTGGGAGGCAGAGGTTGCAGTGAGCCGTGATCACACCACTGCACTCCAGCCTGGGTGACGGAGCAAGACTCCATCTCAAAAAACAAAAACAAAAACAAAACAAACAAAAACAAAAACAAACTAAAATGGAAAATATGACCCTAGATGCCACACTAAATATGCCACGGTGTCAGACATGCTAACATGTAAGATACACAGTGCCTGGTCCAGAGAGACACTTCAACCAATAGTGTTGAATAAATAAATCATTTCCTCTCATAAAGACACAATTTAAAACCAATTCCCTCTGATGGAGCACATTATATTAAACCATACTATACACATATTAAATGTGTCTGTAACATCAGGCAATAAGTCCCCTAGTAAAGGTCTGAGGGACTATGGCATGACACAGATATGTTTTGACCATCAGGTGAGGAGCAGATTCGAAGGCTTTTATTTTAAGAGGGCAGAGCTAGAGAAATGTTGAAACACAGTGCCTTTCAGTATTCAAAAACGCAGAATGGAAAAAGTGGGTGCCCCAGTCAGTGCCCCTCAAGGAGGGATGTGAGGTCAATATTTTCTATTTCACTCTTTCTCAGAGAGTCGTATCTCCACAGCATGTAATAGTGGAGAGAATACTGACTTTGCAATCACAGACGCAAAATTCCTTTCCCTTTTTTTTTTTTTTTATTATACTTTAAGTTCTAGGGTACATGTGCATAACGTGCAGGTTTGTTACATATGTATACTTGTGCCATGTTGGTGTGCTGCACCCATCAACTCGTCAGCACCCATCAACTCGTCATTTACATCAGGTATAACTCCCAGTGCAATCTCTCCCTCCTCCCCCCTCCCCCCTCCCCGTGATAAGCCCCGATGTGTGATGTTCCCCTTCCTGAGTCCAAGTGATCTCATTGTTCAGTTCCCACCTATGAGTGAGAACATGCGGTGTTTGGTTTTCTGTTCTTGCGATAGTTTGCTGAGAATGATGGTTTCCAGCTGCATCCATGTCCCTACAAAGGACACAAACTCATCCTTTTTTATGGCTGCATAGTATTCCATGGTGTATATGTGCCACATTTTCTTAATCCAGTCTGTCACTGATGGACATTTGGGTTGATTCCAAGTCTTTGCTATTGTGAATAGTGCTGCAATAAACATACGTGTGCATGTGTCTTTATAGCAGCATGATTTATAATCCTTTGGGTATATACCCAGTAATGGGATGGCTGGGTCATATGGTACTTTTAGTTCTAGATCCTTGATATATTCCTTCTTCATCATTGTTTTAGCTGAGTGATATTGAAATCTTGTTTAATGTTTCTGAGTCTCTGTGTTTTCATTAGAAAAGAGTCAGGAAATTTTTTAACAAATGATCAAGTCCACTAATAGATTCTTTTAATCGGCCTAGAATATAATACTAAAAAATGTTTGCCCCGTTTCCTCTTCTTCATCTCTTTCCTCTAGTAACTATTAGAATCCTCAAATCCTCTAGGTTTTAAAGCACTTATTTTTGTGAGTGGTTAAAAATTTAGAAAGAGAAATTCTACTACCAAGGGTCAAATCTTGTCTTCATTACTTGTAACAGTCATCTTGGGCAAGCAATCTAATCACTCTTTATTCCAAGAATTCCAGGAACTCATCTTTTATAAAAGGGTGTCTACTAAATAGGGTTACAGTAAAACATATATGAAAAAATATAGGAAAGGCCTCTGTGCATAACTCATTGCAAGCGCTCAGTGAGGCCTGCTGGTCCCTGCCTTGTCTTAGAGGGACTGAAGCACCCATCCACCTTCACTGCTGCTTGTTGACGAGGCTCTCCTTGATAGTGTGCTAGGGATCTGTGGGATACCCGTTTGACTAGGGGTATCCTGCAGCAGAATGCCTTCATCTCTGTCTGCTAGCATCAATGGCCCCCTCATTGCCTCTGGATGGAGCCAGATCCTCCCACTGGTCATCTTTGCTTCAGGTGAGCAAGCCCAGCCAGGTGTTTTCAGGGTTTTTGGGAGCTCCCAGGTGATGGTCACCCTTCAGTAGTTGTCAAGATGAAGCTGC
Organism: Theropithecus gelada; assembly: GCF_003255815.1. Taxonomy (NCBI): domain Eukaryota; kingdom Metazoa; phylum Chordata; class Mammalia; order Primates; family Cercopithecidae; genus Theropithecus; species Theropithecus gelada. Next base: position 5,547,176 of record NW_020257641.1, on the reverse strand, counting down.
ATACTTAACCTTTCTCTGGTTTGCCTATGTAGGATAAAGTAAGCACCTTTGAGCTTTAAAAGTATTGTGATGATTATATTTTAAAACATGTATAATTTGATTTGAAATCTATTATTCACACTTCTCTTTTCCAGATATTCTCAAGGGAAATATCAGTTCATTTCAATATTGATGATCTATATCAAATCATCACATAAGACCTGTCTGAAGTCAGATAACATATTAAATCTATTTTATTTTAGAGTGTTTTTTAACAAATACATGTTTAGCTATTCAATGCTTTTAAGCTAAACCAATTTTGATGAGACTGGCAAAATTGTAGATGGCAGGCGTTATTACTAACGTTATATTAGTCAGTCAACCCGTTGGTTACAATGGTTTTTAAAAATTCTCTTACACCTGCATTTTGTTTTGTTTTCAGGCACACTTCAGCATATATGCACACTATCCTAAAATCCCAGAAAATTTCTCTTTTGTACCAATTTGGAAAGTACTTAATCTCCTATCTTATTTCCAGATTCCTACCAAAGGTAGGGTTACTGACCAGATTAGAGGAGAGCGTAGAGGATTTGTCACCTGTTTCAGTCTTTGCTCCTTTCCTTGTTAGCTGTTTGACATTAGGTACTCTGCTGAGCCTTGCTGAGCCTCTGATCCCTGGCAACTGGCTCTGAAGCTTAGCTAGCACAGCACGTGGAAGGGCCCAGCCCTCACTGGGGCCCTTAGAAAATTCAAGAAGAAAGAAGACAGTAATATATTTTGGGGGAGTAGCTGCAGGATCCTGGATATTCATTGTCTTTTATCAGTACTTAGCAATAGCCCCAAAGAAAGAATAATTTGTCACCAAATAATACAATATGAGTTAATCAGTTCTCTTTCCATTCAGCTGGAATTCTATGTACGAAAAGTGTTTACACTGAATTTTCATTTGGACTAAAAGTTTGAGATTGGTAGTCATCCGTGATTTTGATGAATAAAGTTAATATTTATGTTTTAAAGCAGCCATGTTGCCTAAATCTTGACAGTCCTATAGGAAAAATAATAGCAGGGAAACTTGGTGCTAAAATGTAAACTCCTAACCCAAAACTAAGGCTTTAACGTTTAGAATGTGTGGCCACATGGTGCTACGAAATAAATGGAATTTTTGTCTCAGTTATTCTTCTTTCTCCTGGTCAATAGGGGAAAAACAAGTAATCTATAAGAGAATTAGCTTTACCCTCTTCATCATAACAATGCTACCAAATGACTATTTTCACCTTCCTATTTCAAACCTTTCGTTATCCTACATTATCTTACCTTATTCTCTTAACACTCTTGAGGGTTTACAGACAAGAATTGCAACAAATAAGGAAACTGAGACCCGAGAAGCCTAAGAGAATTACACGGGATGAGAGAATTATTAAGTGACTAGTCCTGAGCCAAATTAGGGTCCTGATTTGCCAAGGATAGTTCTAGTTCACACATATTACCTCAACATAATTATTAAATGATTCGCCTTAACTCTCAAAAAAGAATTTGACTAATTCGTTCGTCACTCTAAGTAGAACACACATCTCCTTAGCTCCAGTCCTGTGCCCTTTCCACTGCACGAAGCTGGGCTTAAATATATCTGCTCCTTCAGAAATTAACATCCTGTTTCAATCTGTGTCTCACTGCTTTTGCTGCTTCAGAGCAGAGTGGAGATAAACCGTAGGTGCAGTCAATGCCACCTCTGCATTAATAACACTTGTTCCCCAGTCAGCTTCCTGCAGGGCAAGAGCTCCTTTTCAAATTACTATCAAGAGCTTGATTTATCAGACATCATGCTGAATATGCCCTGAAGTTTGCTTTGTTTTTTCTATCATTACATCTCCCCAGAGTTGCAGTCTAGAAAAATCTAAATTATTACTGTAATTATATAAAAAGATCAAAGAACTGGCATTAATTTCTACTTAGTGGACAGTTTAATAGTTCAACCGAATTCCATTAAATCTGATACCATTATTAATAAATATCAACGTTTTTATCTAACATTCAAAGAGTTTTACTTTGCCTTTGTGTTTCCTTCAATTTTCGAATTTAAATTTAAACCATCTGTTCCTTTTGAACGCATCACACTTATCCGTCCAGCCTGAACGTTGGAAGTTGCCTATGAGATCACTCTAGGTCTCATTAGTATCAGGCTCATGAACGCACACAGTGAAGAGCTGGCAGTGTGAAACGGAACCCAGCAAGCTAGTCTTCAGTTTGGTTAGCAAAATAAAGTACAATTAAATATAAAACCTCTTGCATGTAGATAGCTCTTCATGGCTTTTTGTTGTTTTTGTTTTGAATTTGTTTTGTAAAGCACAGCAGCTTTGTGATATAAACAGTCCAGGTGTTACCAAAAGTCTATAGATCTAGAAATGAGGTTCATTCACTTTGGTTCATTCACTCTTCTCTTTCTTTTTGCTTTTTTCTGTCCATCACCATTCTTCCTGAAGTTCCAGTTTGTCCATTGAGGTTTTTCAGTATTTCTTCTAATTGGACTATTTGTCCACCCTCATCACCCCAAAGCTGTAGTCAGCTGGCTCTCAAGGACTCCCCATCCGTGCAGGCTTCCCTGCAGAAGACCTCCAAGTATGGCTAGGAATCCCGGAGAAGACCTAGTCGCCTACAAGTCAGGGGCCTGCCTGCAGATACACAAATACCAGCCTTGTCGAGCACATGCATAGAGGGCCTACCCAGAGCCAGCCTTCTCTTGGCACTAAGAATATCAGGTAATTACAAAAGGTTGCCTCTTAGTGTTACAAAGCTTTCAGCCTACTTGGGAAAGCAAGCATTAAGAAAATAAGTTCAAGGCCAGGCACAGTAGTTCTTGCCTGTAATCCCAGCATTTTGGGAAGCTGAGGCAGAAGGATCACTTGAGCTGAAGAGTTCTAGACTAGCCCTGGCAATATAGCAAGATCCTGCCTCCTTAAATAAATAAATAAGCCAGGCATTGTGTCACATACCCTCAGTCCCAGCTACTTGGGGGACTGAGGTGGGAAGATAACTTGAGCCTGAGAGGTCGAGGCTGCAGTGAGGCCTGATCATGCAACTGTACTTTAGCCTGGGTGACAGACCCAGAACCTGTCTCAAAAAAGAAAAGAGAAAGAGAGAGAGAGAGAGAGAGACAGAGAGAGAGAGAGAAAGAAAGAAGGAAGGAAGGAAGGAAGGAAGGAAGGAAGGAAGGAAGGAAGGAAGGAAGGAAGGNAAAGGAAGGAAGGAAGGAAGGAAGGAAGGAAGGAAGGAAGGAAGGAAGGAAGGAAGGGAGAAAGAAAGAAAGAAGGAAAGAAAGAAAGAAAGAAAGAAAGAAAGAAAGAAAGAAAGAAAGAAAGAAAGAAAGAAAGAAAGAAAGAAAAGAAAAGAAAAGAAGGACTGAAGGAAGGAAGGAAAGAAGGAAGGAAGGAAGGGAGGGAGAGAGGGAGAGAGAAAGAAAGAAAGAAAGAAAGAAAGAAAGAAAGAAAGAAAGAAAGAAAGAAAGAAAGAAAGAAAGAAAGAAAGAAAGAAAGAAAGAAAATAAGTAAATAAGTTCAAGCCTGAAGTGATTGACCTGTTCTTATAAAATGACAGAAGCCGGTGGCCTACAATTTGTAGAGTTGGGAAGGTCTGCCCCTTTGAATAAATGACAGTTAAGCTGAGATATGAATAGGAATAAGAGTTGGTCAAGAAATGCAAGTTGAGCTTATGATGACTCTTACAGACGTAATTTTAATAGTAAGATGCACTGACTCTTTCTCAGTTGAATCTTTCAAATATCAGCATTGTCACTCTCAACACCTTGATATTTTTCACCCAGCTTCATTTCAGGGTCCTAACATGGCCCCTATGTCATAGATTCTACGTCAGCTCATTCTCTGAGAGATGAGCCACAGTTCCGGTGGTTGTGGTTTGTTTTTTTTTTTTTTTTTTTTGGATTCCAGTTTTGTTCAGAGTAATAAAGGATAAGTGACTTAAAAGGCAAATACCGCTGAAGTATGAGCTGTGAAAATATCCCAAAGAAACACAGGGCAGGCTGGGGTGATACAGCACATCAGAAAGGCACAGACCTGAGTTCTCCAAGACTGGCTGTGTTTGCAGCAAGATTCTGTGGCCTCAGGAAGCCTGGTTGGGAACCCCAAACTGACCTGCGAAGGTAACACTGATGATTGCCCAGGGCTGCCAGCCAGAACAGAGTCTGTGTTATCACAGCAAACGATCTCGGGGATAAAAGACCAAAGGAAGATTTCAGCAGGAGTCTTGCAGATGACCAGGAAGGCTCATGGGAGGGGAAAAGAGAGATGCATAAAGGGCCCCGACTTTGGGGATGTAGCAACCTGGGATTCAGTTCCACGTGTCACTCCCTTGCTGGGAAATGTAAACTAGTCTCTAAGTCATGCAGAGCCTTAACATATGAACTAAGACTGCAAACTGTAACGCTTAGAGACAGTGCACATATGGCAATGAACATCCATTTTGGCACTTGGTAGTGTGCAGTAAGAAATAGATATTTTTATTATCGACAGTTGTTAGCAACCAGACTGGGTTTAAGATGCATTCAGACAGGGACGGGTGCACAAAAAACGCACAGCAGATGCTGTCTGGAGTTGGCGGGGCAGCAGGCTGGGAAGACAGAAAAGCAACCTCCATCAGAGATCTTCTCTCCCTGAAAAGGTACAAGAGGAGCCGAGGACAGAATGCATGCATGGCAGGGCCCCGGGAGCTCGAACTCAGGCCAGAGCAGCACCAAGGATAAGTCAGGCTTAGCAACAGCAGCAGCAGTAAAGCTTTTTGATATGGTGACAGCGAATCCTACAGATCCAGTGCCCGGGATTCTGCAGCCGCCGCCGCCGCAGTACTCATGACTGGTGACTTTCCCTCTGCTTTAGGCACCAGCTGGTCTGAGGAGACAAGGCAGTAATTAGAATAATTAGGACAAATCATCACAGTGAATTAATGAATCACCAGCTTCCCCTGGCACCATAGTGGAGTTCAACAAAGAGTGTAGCTCCTGGAAATGCCGTGGACAATAAACATTCCTGAACTTCTGTGGCACTGCCTGTGTCCAGGGGACGGTTCATTAAGAGGAAAACAACTTCCCCTGTTCCGGATTTGGCAGATCTGGCCAATTTGAACACGTGTTTAACTGAATTTTTATTAAGATAAGATCCTGGGGGTTAGACCATGTGACAGCATGAAAGCATTTGCAAATGCAGTTATTACGGTGGAACCACATGCAAATCATCTTTCTCTGAAAAGAGAGAAAAGTAAAAACACTACAGCGCTCATTTTCCTTTACTCTGGTTCCTGAACTACAGGCAGGATTTTGGCATTTCAGCAGACGGTCATTGTGATGTGTGACCATATTTCATTCACCAGGAATCAGAGGGTACAAAGCACTGAGTATACGAAGTATATACTTGTGATATAGACACTATGTTAAACATGTGGCATAAAGGGGTTTTGGCATTTAATAAATACAATAATTATATAAAATACATGCTATTATCTCCAGATTACGTAAGAGAAAACTAAGAGTGAGGTCAATTATGTACGCTGCCTAAGGTTGCACAGAGAGGAAATGATGGACGAGACTCCAGTCAAGAGTCCACTTCACTGCCTATTCTCTTCTTAACTTGACTCCACAAGTCTCTTTTATACTAACTTTGTCTTGTTGAGAATTGCTTCTCTGCTCTGTAGCACTTTCCTGAAAAATAAAGCCTGATTAGCTATGATTGACATGTAGGGTAAAATGTAAAAGACTTTGCATTCAGATGATTGTGCAAAACCTCCACTGTACCAGAGCATCCCTCAAATTTGCTCTTCTGTTCTTTGAATTCTGAAACTGGATGCGTTTTGAGTTGCTGGGGTTCATTCAGAAAATTAATTTGAAAGGAACAAGCAAGAAACTGTATGTTCCAGGTGTGTAGCTGTCATCAATTATGTTCTGGACGAACATCTGTAATATCACCAATGGCGGAAGACCATTATGGAAGAAATAACTTTCAGAAAGCATCAGATTGTGCAATCATTGCTCTGAGTCTTCTAGAACTACCAAGTAATAGACATTTGCAAGGTGGTGATAAAGTCATTCAGGAGGCATTGAGGAAGGTTGACACAGATAATATTTCCTCAAGAGGATGAACCCAAGCTCTGTGATCTAGCCAACACAGGTGCATGAAAAACAAGTTTAAAAAAATTACTTCAAGTTCCTAATGGCTTTGGAGAAATGGGATAATTACCCATCATACGATTTCTGTCAAAACCCAATGACTTGGAGATTGGATGATGGCACCCATGTGTTCTTATCTTTCAGACAAGAAGAACTACCATTAAACACATTTCCTCATTTAAATATCGTAACACAGTTAGAAGATAGATAATATTTATTCCCATTATGAAGAAAAAAAGAAATAAAGAGTCTTGCAGATAGTAGGCAAAGCTAAGAGGGTCACAGTCAAATGCTAATAGAACTGGGATCCACACCTGTCTTTAAGGACAGAATTTCAGGCACCTGAAAATGACTGTATGTATATGTTTGTTTATGTACATGTGTGTGTACATGTATATATAAATAAATGCATATACTTTGAAGAGGGAAATAATTTCAGTGCTTTCCAAATCACCCCACATTTTTATGTTTAGGTATATAATGTCACCTCCTTACGACCATCTTGAAATGTAACTATTTAAAATGATGTCTTAAAACTGTGAAGGGGTGGTGGGCTAGAAATCCTATTAGCCAAGTCTCTTATTTTATATTTAAAAAAAAAAAAAAAAAAGATTCAAAGCCCCAAGGGCTGTGCTGAATAGCACAGGACTCACAGAAAGCTAGTGCCTGAGCCAGAACTTTCACCAGGGGGCTTCTATGCCAAGCACAGCCTTTGTCCTGCTTTTAGTCCTCGGCCTCATCCGTGGCAAAGCATTCAGACAGTACACACACACCCCAAGGGGAAGAAAAGCTATTTTTCATCCCAGATTGCATTTCATTTTCTGAAACCTCCGCTGACTCTTCTCCTGGAACGCCCAGGTAGGTTTTCACTCTATTAGCATCCTCACTATTCACTCTATTAGCATTCTCACTAGAGAAACAGAAAAGATGATTAGAAACAAAGGAGGAAAAGCTAGGGAAACTCCCACGCCCGCCTGACGCTGTGAATGCCACTCCGATGTCCTCCGCTTTCTTTACATATTCCCCTGTGCAGCGTGCCTATTGTGAGCACTGATGAATCCTGCAGCCCGCCTCCCGGAGAGCGCGGCACACGCAGCTGGCGCCCAGGAAGGCGGACAAGGCTCCCCCAAAGGGAGCAACCAGGTGCAGGGGGAGCAGGCTTCCCAAAGGAGACTTCCACCGCCGGCTTCTTTTCTTTTGTCTTCCGAAGGAAATAAAAAGAAGTCAGGGAGGAATTCGGTAACAATTCAGCCAAACACCAAGACAGCCACAAAAGAATAGCCTCTTCAAGAAGATAGGACGAATAGGGAAGCATCCAAGGGAGGCCCCCCCGGCGCGCATCGGGCGCTCCGAGCGGCCTCTTACACAGGGCGATCATAACTCCGAAGAATCAGAAGATTCTAATGCGGCCCACAGGCTCCGTGCCCATTCCCCTCTGACACTTGCTTTGTTGTGCTTTAGGAATTCGTGAAGTCTGGGCTTCTGTTCCTGCTGAAGGCACCTGAATTACAGCCGGGTGGCGGGGGATGAGCTGAGTGCTGAGCCCCCAAGATGGAAGCGCTGTTCAAGCTGCTGGTTGACTTTGGCTGGGGCTGGGGGATCAACCTTCGCCAGTCAGCAGAAGTTAGACCACCGCACAGGCACACTGTGTTGCTCTCAGTGCTGGAGGCCAAGACCTGAGGGCCGAGGACAGAACCTGGACAGAGAGGACCACAGCCTGGGTTTGCCTTGGCCACTGGGAGCACAGGCATCCTTGGCCAAGTTACTGCTGCCCTTTGACGCTCAGCTTCCTTCTGTGTGAATATTTATTTGGTCTAAGGCAGTGTTTTCAGATATGAAACCCATCTCCAAAGAAAATTTTACAAGGAAGCCCTATTTGTAGAACAAATACAAACTACTCTAATTAAAACAGCTGAAAGATGAGTAGGGTGGGAGACCGAGGAATAATAATATTTCATTTTAGATTATACTTAACATTTGGAAACCAATCGTTTCAAGTATAACTCTTGAGTACTTACTTTGGCTGAAACTGCTCACAAAACCAAGACGTTCTGTGACCACCTAATGAAAACACTCTGCCCCAACTCTCTGTGCACTTACACTGACGTATTTTTCCTTCTACTATTTATTGCCGTCTGATGCTATGTTATGAATTTATTTGCTTATGTCCTTATTGTATATTTTTCTCATTAGATGCACACTTCATCAGGATCAGGGTTCTGTTCATTTTACTTGCCACTATATTTCTAGCACTCAAAATAACGCCATAATAAATACTTGTTGAATATATGTCTGGATTTCCCAGAATTTAATTGGAATTATTTTCTCCCAAACTTGTATATATGTGGGGCCACCTCCGAGTCTGAGCAGTGAGATGAGTGTTCCCTTGTCTCTCTCAAGAGTTATTTTCTCTGAGGAGAGAAAAAAAAAAAAAAGTGAGCTGTTTAGTTTCTAAGAAGTGCGAATTCTACATATCTTGCTGTACCAAAAATAATCATCCTCTTCATAAAAATTTCAAAGGCACAAGGAGAACCTCAGCACGCATTCCAGAAAAAAAGGCTGAGAATGGTAGAGCAGCAGAGGCTGGTCCCATGCAGTCAAACCACGAGCGCTGTGAGTGCATGGCCAGGGAGCTTCAGGACACCTCTTAGGGACTAGAGCTCTGTAATCAGCAGCGGAGAGCAGGCAGCCTCAGGCTTCAGCCTCCTAAAAGCTTTGATTGCATCCCAGGATATGTCTGAACATTTGAACAAGGTGAATTACTGGGTTATTAACACAATTCTTCACAACGGTTCAGGTGCCCTTGGAAGACTTTCAGCCCCTCTTAGGGAGGGTGCCAGCCTTTCCCTCTGGAGGGGAATTGCGCAGCAAAAGGAGACCATGCTTGGACTTCGGAGCTGTGTTAAAACTCAGTCCAATTCTACTACTCACTGATTCTGGGAACTTCAAATTTCTATGTCTTACCTGTAAAATAAGGTTAGACATAGTTCTCTAATGGGAGTTTGTAATCATTGCACTTCCTGTTTATATAACATCCAGCATAGTGCAGAGCACCGAGTATTATTATTTTCCACCACTATGACTATAGTTGATGCAATATTAAAAGGTAAGATGCATATATTAACTTCAGTCAACATAAAGAGACATTCTGTGCCTCATTACAGCATAAAGCAAGGATGAAACATAAACCTTCTGAAAATCCAATGCGAAGATAAATGACCCTGCCCACAATATACAAAATAAGGCAAAATATTTAATCTCACCATTTCTTTCCTTCTTTTACTTTACTCTTCCAACTGATGGAAAAAGTTCCTTCCCCTTTTTTCTAAATAATTCAATTCACAGATACTTGTGAAGTCTCAATATATCACTATGACTTTAATACATTCCAAATTCTTTTCAAATGTATTTTAAATATAAAATATACACCCAAACAAAATGTTTGCACTTATAATTTAGTTTCAAGATGGAAGCCTGAACCACAAGGTATAATTCACAGTCCTTCCATAGTATTTGGCAATATGCTTTAGAAGCCAATATGCTCAATGTTTAACATCTTGGGCTCTGGAGAAGAAAATTCCCAGAACTGTCACTTGTGAGCTGAGTGAATTTGGCCACTGTAAAATGGTTCTAATAGTCTCCATCTCTTGGGGATGCTATGAAGATGAAATTAAACATGCATATAAAACATTTTTCATAGAGCTTGACACATTATAAGCCTTCAAAGAATGTTGATTGTTATAATTATTTTATTATTATTTTGTTTTCATCATTAAAAGTTATAAAGTAGATGTTGAAAAATGTCACACCTTTAAAACTCCTCACAGAAAGCAACACATACATTTTTTGTATTAAGGGTAAATAATGTGAACCTTTGACTCATGCCAGGTGAGTAAAATACTGTTTGTTCCAAACACCATCAAATTTCTCAAAATTGATCTTCAAAGATTTAAAGCAGAGGGGTGTCTACATGATAATGAATATCTGCAAACAAAAGAAAACATATGATGTATACAGATGTTCCCAAACATATGAGTTGCTGTTTCTTAAAAATAATCCTATACTTCTTTAGTGTACAAAGACTTCGATATTTTAATTTCTTAGATCTAGTAAACATAACAATCATTATGCTCAAGATGAGTCTACCCAAAATACACATTTCTCAAATAACGTCAAAACTATACATGATATTTAAGAAATCAAAAGTTTCATAATTAATTAAAGAAAGATCCAGGGACATAGAACCAAATTTGGGTTAAAGGTGAAAAATCTTTTAGTGCTTTATCAATTCTCATTATCAGGACTGTCTTGGGATCACAGAAGTTTGGAGTTAGAATAGCTCTTACCCAGGGTGTGTCTAGCACGGTGGTTCAGAAAATGCACTGTGGAAGCCTGTAGACTTGGCTTTAGAATAAGCTTGGCTATTTATGAACTCTTGTTCTCTTTGCACAAGTTACCAAATGTCATCAAGCTTCACTTGCCCCTACTATAAAATGAAGCTAGTAACAACAACCTTGTAGAGTTGTTAAGGAGATTGAATTAAAAAATAGATAGAAAGTGCTCAACTCAGTGGCATAATAGAACTTGTTTCTTTTCCATAAGATGATACTTGCTCAGAATGTAATTGGATGACCCTCAGAATGCAATGTTCCGTGGTATTTTTCCAGAAAAATAATACATTTATTGAAATACTAGACTATGTTGAAAGATATTCAAACAAAGCTGAATAGAAGATAATAATATTAATACTAAATATCACAGACGCTCTAGGTATGAATATGAAAAACTGTCCATTTATCTTAGAAGATCTTGATCCTTTTGGCTGGTTTGGTTGTTTTTTTGGAGGTGGTAGTGATGTTTTTTATTTATTTTATTGTTGTTTTGTTTTATTTGCTATAAAATGTTTATGTATCTGAAGCAATTAGATTTAAGATTTCACTTGTTTTGCCTTGCATTTTAGGCTCTGTTGAGGAATCCTTAAAGCAAATTTAACACCCATTATATACCCACAAAAATGAAAAAATAATAAAAAATAAAATAAAATGGGGCTAATACTATATTTAATGTTATAACATACCTAGATAAATACTGGGATCATAGTAAGCCCCAATAAAAACATATTGTTTCTTAAAAAAATAATTATAACACCAGAATATATGGTCACAGTTGCAAAAGCAGAGACCTAGATGCACTGGCAGCAATGGCTCTATCCATGAGCTTGAAGCCACACAATTCTGGTACGTCTGCTCTCTGACATTTTTCCTCTGTCCTGTAGACATCCTTCTTCCAAAACCAAGAGAGAGAACCTTAGCCACAATCCTTGACTCTGAATTGAGAAATCATTCTATTCTGTCGCTTTTCGAAGTTGCCAAAGGCCGTTTTCACATTTGGAGGAGGGATTATCCATCCCTAGAAAATTTCTAAATCCCCTCAACCTTTTCTATATTTTTCCCCCATAAATGATTTGACTTTCCCTCTTGCTTATTCTCAGAAAACACTCTGAGTTAATTTTCTTGATAGCACTTTCCTCAACACAGAAGCCCCCCTTCCATCTGCAGGCAAAGTGCTTCTCTATAATGCACAGCTGGCAATAGCCAATCTCTCGCCCCAGGCCCCAAGTGTGCCTCACCTTACCCTCTGACCCAGTGGAAGCAAACACGGTATTCAATCACCATTTTCTTAGAGCCTAGGTTTTTCACTGAAAAGCATTCCTTATGGGTTATGATAGAACAAACCAGGGTGGCAATGGCACTGCCAACTGGTTAGCTGGGGTGCTCTGGGATCCAAAGCAAAGATGACCTTTGCCTTCTTTCATCTTCTAAAGCTCTGACCCATAACTGCCCTAGTGGACTTTGGATAGAGGAGTTGTAATAGTCCAACAGGTTCATCTTGCCTGCTGCCCAGAAAGTCAAATGTACTGAGAAGAACATGTATTACGGCAAAGGAATGAATTTAATATCACAACGCCAGCCAAGTGAGCAGAACAGGGAGAGAGAACTTCTTAAACTCAGCTTTCCATGAGAATTTGAAGGTGTGGGTTTTCAAGGGTACTTTGGCAGGCAGGGGGCTGGAAAACTGGAACAACTAATGAGATCATGGACGTGTGTAAAACAGCCTTGGTGCAGCTGAGTCAGTTTTTGGGAGGGAATCTCAGAACCTGGTGGCAGCTCTTGGTCTGCTGAAATGCCAAATCTGAAAAATATTTCAGTGGTGATGTTGTCTATAGGGGTATGTGGGAAGTGACACCCCCCACCCACCCAAGCCCAGTTACGCGACTTTGGGGCAGTAAACAACTTACAGAAAAACAAGCTAAGCCATGGCAGGTTATGATTTAACAATGCCTATTCTTTAGAGAAGTACAACCTGTACCATAATTCTAACATTGCCCTGTGAATCTGGCTTCAGTCTTCCAGCAAAGAGGAGGGACAATTTCCCTTGCCTCAAAGTTTAACTAAACCTAAATTTCTCTCACAGTCATCTTGGCCTCCATGCTAAAATAAGAAAATAAAAATAATCTGTGAGGTTAGAAGCAAGATGGGGTCATTCACATTAGATCTATCTTATTATTATTTATAATTCTTCAAAGGCAGTTTCAGAGACACATTTCCCAAAAGAAGCAATACTTTTTAGAGACTGCACTATAAATCCAAATGTAGAGAAAAACACAAAACCCATACCATACACACACAAACAAACACACACTAAATTTACCTGAGTCTGCAGGGGCACCATCTTGCTAATAAACTCAATTTGCATGACTAATAAAACACTTACCCTCTCAGTTCCAAGCCGGTTTCTTATAAATAAACATTACAAAACAAAAAAACAAAAACAAAACTCCCTAATGTGACCCTTTTCTTTTTCTTGAGACCGCAGGCTGGAGTGCATTGGCATGATCTTGGCTCACTGCAACCTCTGCCTCCTGGTTCAAGCGATTCTCCTGCCTCAGACTCCTGAGTAGCTGGGACTACAGGTGTGCTCCATCACGCCCAGCTAATTTTTGCATTTTTAGTAGAGACGGGGTTTCACCATGTTGGCCAGGATGGTCTCCATCTGATCTCATGATTCACCTGCCTCAGCCTCCCAAAGTGCTGGGATTAGAGGCATGAGCCAGGACGCCAGACCGACCCTTTTCAAGACAAAGAGAACACTATTTCAAATATAAATGCCCTCTGTGATTCCCAGCCAACTGCCAAATGATAAAACTTCAACAAATATTTGAGGAAGTGCCATTGAAGACCTCGTCCATTTTCTTTTCTCAGTACCAGTAGTGAAAAAATATTTTGCAGTCCTGCAACCCTTGCCGATATTAGATAAAATTGAAAATTGTTCAGCAATGCCTATCAAGCATTTACTGAGAGTCATATGGTACTGTTTTTTAATTCAGAGAGAGGAAAAAATATTTATATAGCATAGGTTCTGGCTTTGAGGGGCTCATGGTTCACAAGAGCAAATAAGAGAGTCACGCAGACAGTGGCAATTCAAAGTAGAAAACAATTGCTATAACAGAGATTTAAAAGCTATGAATATTCAGAGGAAAAAGAAATTACCTTGTTAGGAAAAATCTGAAAATCTTCAAGAATGGAAGGATTTGGACTATACTTTGAAAGATTAAATAGATTTACAGACATCTTGATGGAAAAGGGGAAGAATATTTGAGACAGAAAATCTAACAAGATCTAAGTTATAAAGACTGAAAAACATATTAAGTGAACAGTGTATACTAAATTAGCTTGTCAGTTACTGGTAAAAATAATTTTAAAAAGAAAATTTAAAAAAAACCAAAACATTTAATGTCTGTTTTCATCTCTTTGTTTTGCTATAAAGGAATACCTGAGGTTGGGTAATTTATGGAAAAAGGTTTATTTGGCTCACAGTTCTGCTGGCTGGAAGATTGGGTGTCAGGTGAAAGCCTCAGGCTTCCATACATGTGGGAAGGTAAAGGGGAACTTGTGTATGACCAGGAGATGCCAGGCTCTTTTTAACAATCAGCTCTCATGGGAACTAACAGAGTGAGAGCTCACTCAATATTGTGAAGATGGCACCAAGTCCTTCATAGAAGACCCGCTCCTGTGACCTTAATGTCTCCCAGTAGATCCCACCTCCAACATCGGGGATCACATTTCAACATGAGGCTTGGGGAGACAAACATCTAAACCATGGCGGTGTTCTCTATGATTATTCAAGAGACATTCAGTTGCCTGGTACAGAAATAATTTCATCTTAACCTCACCAGCACCCACTAAAGAAAAGCAGGTATTGGCCGGGAGCAGTGGTTCAAGCTTATAATCCCAGTACTTTGGGAGGCTGAGGAGGGAGTCAACTCCCTTGAGCCCAGGAGTTCAACACCAGCCCGGGTGACATAGCGAAACTCCATCTCTATCAAAAATACAAAAATCAGCCAGGCATGATGGCACATGCCTGTAGTTCCAGCTACTCAGGAAGCTGAGGCAGGAGGACTGCTTAAGCCCAGGAGGTGAAGATGCAGTGAGTCGAGATCACACCACTGCACACTAACTTGAGCGACGGAGCAAAGTCCTGTCTCAAAAAAAAAAAAAAAAAAAGCATGTATTAACATAGCAGAGTGCCTGATATTTAGTCAAACTCTAAAATGATAGTAACTATAATATTATTAATAGTAGCCAACCACAGAAATGGGACATTAAAACTCCTTCAGGCTGAGCTCTTCCTATAATTGCATGCTATTTCTAACCAAATAAATATATATTTGAATCCAGTGTTAAATTCTATAATCTAATTGATGTACTGCATTAAGTAATGCATCCTAGAAATACATTACACACTGCGAAAGTAGTTAAAATTAATATTTTAAGTGGATTTTTTAACAAAGCCTCCAACTCCATGTAGATGAAGAAACAGTCAGATAAATAGTGCTAGAATGAAATCAAGAGTTAAAGCAAGGATGCTTTCCAGAAAGGTCTGGGGACAGGCAGCGTGATGGTAGGCTCTGACTGCCCACATGTGCCATGCATCATATGTGACTTACTGCAGGTTGCTGTGTACGTTTCATCTGCTGGGACCAGGAAAATGGCTGGATGAATTCCCTTTTAGTTTTGGCATTCTCAAGTTTTAAATGTCACACATTATTGGCTTCTGAGTTTGTATCCAGAATTTGTGATTAGGGAATACATTACTGTTGATATTAGATGTATGGCAAACCGTGCTTGCAATCAATCACCATTTTGTGAATAATATTTACCCATTTTCATTTTGCAGGCAATAGGATCTGCTCCAAAGGGCTACAAACCAATCAAAATAACATCAATTACAGTATAGAATGGCAGTAAGGCTGTACATATGTATGTGTATGGCACTATGTATACATAATGGCACTGAACAAAAAAAGAGCAAGATCCTAGTGCTAGGTGAATTTTTCCAGGCTTGAATTATCAGTGATTCAGAGAAGTATGCAATTGCTCCCTGGATTTCCCCGAACAAAGATTAAATTAGTAAATATTGTAAATAACACCTCACAGAGCAAAACCAGGCTGAACAAATAGCTACATTTGGAAATAGAGACAGGAGATGATGAAATGAAATGCAGCATGGAAAAATACTCAGAAACACAGTCGAGAAGTCCATAAAACAGCAAATCAGCGATGTTTAGAATGCATTAAGGGAAATGAAAGGAAATCATGAAACCGTTTGTGTATATTGGCCTAAAGAATAAGAACGGTTGAGTTCCTCTAGGCTGGCCCCTGTAGAGTTTAGACTCATGCAATGTAAAAAGCACAGAACCAGGATTAAAGAGACACAGACACCGGCTTATGATGCACCCAGGGAGCAGTCTCCCAGCATCAGCTTCCTCACCTACATGAGGGAAACACAACACCTACCTTTTGAGTTTCTGGGGGAATGTGATCTGTGTAAAAACACTTTTTAATTTGTAAGTTGTGTTCTGAATTTTAGTCATTAAAATTATCATGTTATTTTAGAGGGAAAGGTACATGATACTGTGTTACTATTATACAACATAACTCTCATTTTTCAGATAAAGAAATTAAAGCTCAGTGAGGTTAGAGTCATAAAACAAATAATAAAAATTACAGTTTAATGACTGCTTAATGAATGTCAGGCACTGCGTTCCCCTGTTCTTTATTTAATCTTTACAATGGTTCTACAAGGTGCATTATTTTCTCTCTAACCTACAAGTTAGGGAACCAAAGCTTGAAAAAGTGAAGTGAGTTTTCCCCAAATCAAAGAGCTTATAAAGGATGAAGATGAGATTTAAGTGCAGGTGCATCTATTCTAAGGCTCATACTATTATTCACTATGTGTCAATGTAGCAACATCATAATTAAGTGTCCTACTACCTGAAGGGGCCTATACCAGTCTCCAAAGGGTGTTGGAGAGAGGGATGGGGATATAGATCCGAGAGGGTTTGTTGTGCTCTATTACATGCTGCATATAAAGAATCTCACTGACTAAGCATGAGTCCCAGGCCAGAGCTTGGGAATACCTGTCAGCCCTGGAGAGCAAACTGAGGCCAAGAGCTGGACAACAAATTAAAACCAAAGTCCTTAAAACACCAGAAGTCAAAATCAGGAAAACCAACTTCAGTCATTAAATACAAAGAATAATTGTAGAGGGAACACAGCCTGTTAAAAATCAAGACAATGAAATACTGTAATGAAAATGCTGAAGGATCTAGTGGATGTGTAGACAACATGGGTGAGGAAATGGCAAATGTCAGCAGAGAGAGAGAAACAAAAAGGACAGATGAAAATATTAAAGTGAAAAATATAAATGAAGAATGTATTAGCTGCTCTTAACAACAGACTGTACAAAGAAGAGGAAAGTTCAATGAACTTGAGAACACATCTATAAAAACTGTTGAAAATGAAACATAAAGACATAAAAGAATGAAATAAACAGAATATCAGATATCTGAGATAAAACATGAAATATCTAACAGAAGTGTAATGAGAGTTTCAGAGGGTGGCAGGGAGAGAATGAGGCAGAAGAAATAGTTGAAGAGACAGTAGTCAGGAACTTTCTGACCTAAACATGTGCGAAATGTTGGATGAGGAAGCTCCAACCTTTCGTCTCCCAACAGAAACATTGGAAACAAGCAGAAATTATCAGAACTAACTTTGTCAGAATTCAGGAATAC
The DNA here is from genome assembly GCF_003255815.1 of Theropithecus gelada. Lineage (NCBI taxonomy): Eukaryota > Metazoa > Chordata > Mammalia > Primates > Cercopithecidae > Theropithecus > Theropithecus gelada. The sequence goes on along the minus strand of NW_020257641.1, from coordinate 5,529,894 downwards.
AGTAAAACATTTATAGTCATCAAAAAATACAGAATCAAGAAAATGGTGCTTTAAAATGCTAGGAAACTTTTGTACTCTCCCTTCCTCCCGACCTGCTACCTACCCTCTTTGAACAGGCTTGGTCTTGAAGTGTCTGTAGCTTGCATTTCCAGTGTGGGACCCTTTCCCATTGGTCTGGAGTGAAAAGAGTAAGATCTTATTAGTAACTATTGTGTTTATCTGTTCTGCCCTGTCTAGGGCTACCTGTAGGAATGACACAAGTTCTTTATCTCTGTTTTGCCAAACTGGAAACTCAGGCTGGAAAGGCAGCTAATATTGCCAGGAATATTGCAAGCCAAAGTAAGGACCCTCAGATGCTTACGGCAAGAGCTGACAGTCGAAGCACACAATAGACTGCCTAAAGTCAAAACTAAAAGCTAGGGAGAGTTTCTTTAGAAAAATTATGACATCCAAAAGAAGCCAAGTAGGCTGAGAAATTCAGAAAACTACATGCGTACCCAAAAGACACATGCTCAGAAAAGGCCTCAGAAGACCTTGAGCTTTCATCGTGGGCTGTTGTCCAGCCAGTGCAAACCTGGCTAAGTGTTGAGGAGGGTCCTGACACAGAACCAGTCTGCAAAGACCAGGAGAAGTGGTTATTTTCCCTCTATCCCCACCCGCCTTGCCCTCACTCTCACTCTGACTCTGGCTTTCATTTTATTTTGTTTTTATCTGTTTTGTTGCTTGTAATATTTTTTAATCAATGAGATCAAAAGTTGGTTCTTCGAAAGGCACAAGAAAATTGACAAATCTCTAGCTGGACTTACAAAACAGATAAAAAGAGAGGAGACACAAATAACTAAAATCAGAAATGAAAGAGGAAACATTACTTCCTACCTTACTGGAAGAAAAAGGATTACAAGAAAATACTATGAAAAATTATATGTCAACAAATTAGACAACCAGATGAAATAGAAAAACTCCTAGAAACACATAAATAACTAAACTGACTCAAGTAGAAACTCTCAACAAACTTATAACAACCAAAACATTGAATTAGTAATATAAAATCTCCCAACTAAGGGAAGTCCAGGACCAGATGGCTTCACTGTTGAATTCACTACTTAATGTGATAGCACAAAAAACATCGCCAGCTTTGACTGATGGAACAGAGATGAGAAGAAATGAAGGAGGGTCTGTCAGACTTCTGAGATCTACAGGCAGCAAAAAGGCAGTTAGAGCTAATGAGTTGTGAACATGTGTGATCCTTGAAGAAAAGGGAAGAATAACTCCAAGTTTGCCTTGAGACCAAAGAGGCTGATGGGACCTCTAGGGATGCAGACTCTGAAACTGAATTGGGCTTCTGTAGACCCAAAGGGCAGAGTGACAAACCACAGTGGGTTATTTGCAGGCCTTGAAACCTAATGGAATTTATTCTGCTTTCTTTCCAAATATCTTGAGGTTTGTGACCCTTTTATTCCTTCCAGTTTCTCTCCTTTAAAACAGAAGTGTTAATCCTATGACTGTCCCATCCTTACATTTTGAAAGCATATAATTTGTTCTCTAATTTCACAGTTCCACACATGAAGAATTTTACCCTAGAGCAGGTCATACCCAAACTCTCATCCAGACTTGATTTAGATGATTTAGAAAATGAGAAGTGGGGCTTTAAAAAATTGATGGCATTACATGAGGTTTTGGACTTAGAGTTGATACTGAAAAGGGCTAAGATTTTGTGTAGGTTGGGATGGGGGTGGATGTGTTTTGCACAGGGAAAGGATATAAATTTTGAGGAGCTAGAGGCAGACTATTATGGGTTGAATTGCCCCTTCTGCCCCCACCAAAAGATACGTTCATGTCCTTAACTCCAGGACATGTGAATGTGTCCTTATTTGAAAACAGGGTCTTTGCAGATGTGATTATTTAAGATGAAGTTATACTGGATTGGGGTAGGCCCTAAATCCAATGACCAGTGTCCTTATCAAAAGGCCACACGAAGACCCAGAGACAAATACACAGTGAAATGACAGCCATATGAAGACAGAGGCAGAAATTAGAATGATGCAGCTACTAGCCAGGGAATGACAAGGACTGCCAGTGATGACCAACAGCTAGGGAGTGGCAAGAAAATGTTCTTCTCCAGAGCTTTCAGAGAGAGCACGTTCACACTGATACTTTAATCTCAGACTTCTAGCTTCCATAATTGTGAGAGAATAAATTTTTGTTGTTCGAATCCACCCAATTTATGGATATTTGTTCTGACAGCCCTGGGAAATAAATACAGCTCCTTATCAAAACAAAAACAAAACAAAACAAAAGGAAACAAAAAAAAATCCACTTTAATTACAAATATACGTATAAATACAAAAGGTAAAGAATAGTTTAAAATAAGGATATGTAATAATAACACTAGACCAAGAAAAAAAACCTGGGGTGGCAATATTAATATCAGAAAAAGTAGATTTTAGAGGAAAGAGGTAAAAGTCATTTTATAAAGATGAAAGAGTGAATACATTAAGACACCATGCTAGTTTACAATGTTTATGTACCTAATAACAAAATATATGAGCCAAAACCTAATAGAATTGTATGGAAAAACAGATAATTATTATAGGAAATTTTAATACACCTCTTTTAGTAACTGATAGAAGAAGTAGTCAGAATGAAAAAGGCTATTAAAGATATGAAAACCATCAACCAACTTGACAAAATTAAAATAGGTGGAACTCTCTATCCAACAACAGCAGAATACACATTGTTTTCATGTGTACATGGAACATTTTTCAAGTTAGGCCGTATTCTTTTCCATAAAACAATTCTCAATAAACTTAAAGATTCAAATTGTGAAATCTTTTTTCTGAAAACAATATAACTAAATTGGAAGGAAAAATAGAAAAGTCACTGGAAAAATCTCCAAGGAGCTTCAAATTAAATAACAAACCTTTAAATAAGACATCAACATGGAAAATAGGAAGTATTTTGAACGGAATAAAAATGAAACATCAAAAGTTATGGGATGCTGCTAAACAGTGCTCAGGGAAGAATTCAGAGCACTGAGTCTCAGTATTAGAAAGGAAGAATGGTCTCAGAACAGTGTCCTCAGTGTATACCACAAGAAACCAGAAAAAGAAGAGCAAATTAATCCCAAAGTAAATTTTTTAAAATAGTAAATATCAAAACAAAAACAATGAAATACAAAGCAGAAAAACAACAGAGTGTGGAATGATAGACATTGGAGATTTGGGAGTAGGGGCGGGGTGAAAGTGGGAAAAGTGTTGAGAAACTTCTTAATGAGTACCATGTACAGTATTCAGGTGATGGATACAACGAAAGGCAATACTTCATTAGGATGTAAGGTACTCATATAATAAAATTGCACTTGTATCCCTTAAATTTATGCAACTTGTTGAAAAGAAACCAAATGATGGTTAGTTAAGAATATCATTAAACTTATTTTTAAATTGTTAAAGTTTTGGTCAGATTGATTGGGAAAGGAAGAGAGAAGACAGAACTTACCAAAATCAGAAGGAACAGAATGATGTAGTGACATCACCCCAAATTTTAAAAATATTAAAAGAATAATGAGAAAGTAGAATGAACACCTTTTGCCAATATCTTTGGCAACTTAGATGAAATGAACAAATTTCCTGAAAGACAAAAACCACCAAAGTACACTCAAAAAGAAACAAATAATAAGAATAGTCTTATATTTACTAAAGAAATTGTGCTTGTACAAAGAACATTCCAGGCCCAGATGACCACTAATAAATGCTACCACCAAACATTTGAGGAAGAAATAAAATCAAATCAACGAAAACCTTTAGAAAATTGAAAAGTGGGTATGATCTGCCAAATCATTCTATAAGTCAGCATTATCCTGAAACCAAAACCAGAAATAGACATTTCAAGAAAAGAGGACTATAGACTAATATACCTTACGAATAAAATGTCAAAACTCTGAACAGAATTTTAGAAAATGATATTCATCCAACAATATATAAAAATAATAATACATGATGACCAAATGGGTTTTTCTCAGGACTGCAAACATTAATTCTTTAACACTTGAAAAACAAGAAAGAAAATTCACCATCTTACTAAACCACAAAAGATAAAACCTCTTAATGATTAGAGAGAAAATGTTTGACAATTCTAATATTCATTCCTGATATAAACTTGTAACAAATGCAAAATAGAAGGGTGCATTTTCAATCTGAAAAAAGACATCTAGGGAAAACCCCACAGTTAATATCAAGCTTTATGGTAAAAGATTGAATTTTTTAATAAGACCAAGAACAGATCATGGATTTCTGCTCTCATTATTTCTACTCAACATTTTACTGAAGGTCCCTGTCCGTACATTAAGGCAAGAGTAAAAGATACCACAATCAGAAAGGAAGAACTAAGATTTTCTTTAATCACTAATGGCATAATCATCTTTGTAGAAAGTCTAGCAGAAACTACAAAAAAAGGCACTGGATAATAAATATGCTCATCAAAATTCCAAGACATACAGAATAAATTTAAAAGTTATAAAAATAAATTTTATTTATATATACTTTCATTAAATGACTTTAAAAGGATTTTTTCTCAAAAATTCTATGTACCACTTAAAACATATGACATATTTAGGGATGTGATCAAAAAATTTGAAAGAACTGTACCAAGAATTGCTAGAAGAAAAGTAAAGAGAGTTAAGTAAATGAAGAGCTATATCATTTTTATGGATTGAAAGATGCAATATTGTTAAGATGTTAATTCTTTTCAAATAAATATTTGTACAATCCCAATTCAATACTATCTTAATAAAAGCCACATAAGTTTGTATTGTTAATATTGACAAGTTAATTATAATTTATTTGGACTGGCAAAGAAACTAGACTAGCCAAAACAACTTTGAAAAAAGAAAAAAGAACCAAATTTGAAAACTATCTGATTTCAAGCCTTACAGTAATAAAGTGTGTTTTGTTATATGTATAGACAGATTAATGAAACAGAACAGAGATTGCAGAAATAAACTCATACATATAGGATAACTGATTTTCAGCAAAGATGTAAAGGCTGTTCAGTGAAAACAGAATGATCTTATGACAAATGGTGCTGGAATAATTGCATATCCACTTGAAAAGCATGCAAAAGCAAAAGCAAAAACAAACAAAAAAACCCAGAAAATGAAAACACAAGTAAAATCCTGATTCATTTTCTGTACCATATACAAAAATTAACTGAAATTATATCATAGGTCCAAATGGAAAAATAAAAACTAAAAATATGCTGGAAGAAAGCATGAGTTAGGCAAAGATTTCTATGACATAGCACCAAAAGTCCAATTTATTTAAAAAATAAAAAAAGCACCACTGGTAAATTTAAATTCATCAAAATTAAAAGCCTATGCACTTTAAAAGACACTGTTGAGACAATGAAAGACAACTTAAAGATGATTAAAAGTGGACTAACCACAACTCTATTATACCGCTGGTAACAATGTAAAATGATACAACCACATTGGAAAAGAGTTTGGCAGTTGTTTATACAGTCAAATATACGCCTACTCTATAACTCACTACTTCTACTCCTAGATAATTTCTCGAGAGGAATAAAAACGTGCACAAAAAGACTTCTACAAGATTAACAGCATCCTCATTCATAATAGTCCAAACCTGTAAACAATTATAATGTTCATCAACAAAAGAATAAGAAAATAAAATATGATGTTATATATATGTATATTCATTCAGTAGAAAACTACTTGGCAACAATAAGATGTCAACTACTGATACATACAAATCATTAATGTAAAAAACACAGATTATTCTGACTAGACAGAGTCAGACACATACAAGTACATATTGTAGAATTCTATTTAAATCAACTTCTAGAGTAGGTAAAACTAACTCACAGTGGAAGCTGCCTCAGCAGGGATTGAATGGAAAGAAACAAAGAATATGTTTGGGGGTGATGGAAAACACTCTATTGTTTTAGGTGGTGGTGGTCACATGAATGTACGCTATTACAAAAACTGATTAATAGGAATGCTTAACTATTTATTTTATGATATGTAAATTATACTTCAACAAATAATTGAGAAAACAAGGAGAACTGCAGATAAAAACTAACAAATTTATTAGCAAATTCAATAAGTGTAGTTATATCTCATCTCCAACCAGAGAAAGATAAAATTGGGAAATGATTTCAGCTACAGTATGATGCGTGCAAGATGTTAACCCTTGTTGCTATATGCCACTGAGATTGTCGGATTGTTTGTTCATGAGGCATAACCAAGCAAAAGGTTTTACTTGTTCCAAGACAAATTAGTCACCTATTTCTGCCGTTAAAAAAAATAAATCTCACCATCTTCAAATGTTTAAATTATAAAATATATTAATTACCTATAAAACCTTATTTGTTTACTTGTTTTTGCTTGTTTTGATGTTTGTTGTTTATTACTTTTAGTAAGATGGTAAAATTCTACCCAGCTGAGGCCAAGTGACAGGGAGTATAGAAATTGATATTGGAGACTAGAAATACGATAATCCGTGATATGCCTTTTTTTAATACTAGTAAGGTAAAATGATTATCATGGCTGCAAATAGCAATTATTCTGATGTTGGTAGAGGGGTGAATCTTTTTCTTTTCTGAATTCCTGAAGATCAGAGAAGGAAAGTTTCTGACAATCTTCATCCTGTCTCCTAACATTCTTTGCTTCCTGAAAAATGAGTGTTAAGGCTGGAAGAAAAGGAGGTATTTGAAACTAACGTATATTAACTGAATACTATGTATTTGGCATTTTTGTGGGCATTGTGTTATTTAATCTTCATTTAAACATACAAATTATCTACTATAATTACTGTTTTAGAGATGAAGAATCAGGGTTCATGGATTAAATGACACCTATTTTTCGAATCACACACCACAAAATCTCAAACCCAGGTGAGTATGATGGTGAAGAGGGTGTACTATGTTTCCTGTCTTTATTTATCCTAAAACTGTTGCCAAAGTCTCCCATTTGTGAGTCAGAACAGCTTTATGACCTCCAAACCACTGTCCAAGGAATGGGAAGAAAAAGTGTTATTTGATTTGTGGTAAAGACAACATATCAGATTTGTTTAATTGCTTCTTCATTATTTAGCTCTCAGAAACACCATCTATTAATCACCTGAGAGTTAATCATACTAAATTTTATCCATTAAAAGCCGAAGCCATTAGTCAGAAAGCCAACAGCAAAGACAGTGCTTACGAAAAGCAATCATCATTTTGGATGTGGGCCAGCATTTACCCAGCTGCCTGTTGGCTAATGACACAAAACAGAGCACTTTAGAGAGATATGGCTAAGAGGAAGCAGAAATTTTATTTGTTTTCCAAAGAAAACAAACAGTAAAATGAAAAACAAAATTACTCAGTGAAGTTAAAAAACATGTTCCTTTGGAATTGCTAATCATTTCTGATTTTGTCATGTCTCACTAAAGATTAAAAATGTATCAGATATGGTCTGCAGGCTATAAACAAATGCATCATCATGAAGAAACTGTGGGGAATCAAGGCAAAAAAAGAAATGAAAACAACTAGAACTTTCCAGATTGAAGACAACCCAATTGTCCTTTTATTCAGAGACAATATGGTCACAAAAATTATGTGTTCAAAAAGACTTACATTGATCTTTTTGGAAAATTTATTCAACACTATGTGATGTAGTACCTCACTTAAACCTATCCCCTCCCTCTTCCTTTGGCAATCTAATTGATTTTAAAAGAGTTAACAGCAATTCTTTAGAAAGTATTAATAAGGATATTTAGGCAATTCTAAAATGCCATCTTACACACACATTAGCAAACGCCATTCTTGGAGTCTACATTATCTAATAGCAGTCTGTGTGGTGTGGTATCTTCTGAGGGGCTTCAGAGTACCTTTCATATGCAGGAAATATTTTCAGTAGTACGTTTGCAAACCGTGAGATTCTGCCACTAGAGTAACAGGGTTCAGGTGTGTGTCACTTTCATACCTGTTAATCTTAAGGTTGAAAGCAATTCTTGGGTTTCTCAAAGAGTGATACTGGGACTCACTGACACTGAATTCTGGGAAAGTAAAATCCAGGATTCGAATCGTGCCTTCATCTATTCAGGTAGCTATAACAAAATATAAATTGCAGAGTCATTTATAAGCAACAGAATTCATTGTTCACAGTCCTGAAGGCTGGAAAGTCCAAGATCAAGATGCCAACAGATTCAACATCTGGCAAGGGCCCATTCCTTGTAGGAAACAGCTTTTTGCTGCATTTTCACGTGGTAAAAGGGGTGAACAAGCTCCCTCAAGCCTTTTTCACAAGGGCACTAATTTCATTTTTAAGAGCAGAGCCCTCTTGACCTAATCACCCAAAAGCCTCACCTGGTAATACTGTGACCTTGAGGGTTAGGTTTCAACATGTGAATCTGGAACAATTCTTCAGACCATAACAAATGTATAAAATGATAGCAAGCTTTGTAGGTCCTCCACAGGCACTCTAATGTCTGAGCACAACTACTACTTACATGTTCAACATCTTCAGTTTTATCAGTCATATTTGGCCTAACATATATGACTTTTGTGTGTGTGTGTGTGAGACGGAGTTTCACTCTTATCACCCAGGCTGGTGTGCAATGGTATGATCTCAGCTCACTGCAACCTCCACCTTTCGGGTTCAAGCAATTCTCCTGCTTCAGCCTCCCAAGTAGCTGGATTACAGGCACCTGCCACCACACCCAGCTAATTTTTGTATTTTTAGTAGAGACAGGGTTTCACCATGTTGTCCGGGCTGGTCTCGAACTCCTGACCTCAGGTGATCCACCCAACTCAGCCTCCCGAAGTGCTGAAATTACAGGCATGAACCACTGCACCCAGCCCATATATGACTTTTTAAGGTTTCATCTAAAAATACCCTAAGTGTTATGGTCCAGCAAAATTTGATAGACCCTCATAAAGAGAAAAAAAGAAAAATACAAGTAATTTTTACCAATATTCCAAATTTTCTAGTTATTGCCATGCTGTGTATCTAGAAAGGCATTCTGACTGGGCCTTATACAGAGGTATATAGTGAAAGAAAATGGAAATTTAGGGGGCAAATGTTTATTGAAGTTTTATACAATGTGCAAGAAATATACACATTATCCCATTTAATCTTATCAATAACTGTATACATTCTTTGCCTGTCGCCTACATGGGGAATCTGGAGATCAGTTAGTTGGTGTATTTTGCCTAAATTCATAAAGGAGTTCGATTCAGCAATTTTTGTTTTTAAAACTTTTTTTAAAATTACCAAATCTTCATGTTTTTTCAGGTATACCTTCCCCTTATTGTATAATGCTATAAGCTTTGCACCTGAGGAGATACTGGGGATATTCAGAATAGATTAATTAACATTGGTAACATCTTCATACATGCCCTTTGATGGACATACAGAAGCAAAACTCCACATACACTTCCACTGGGTTGCCATTTGAAATTGCAGGGCCAAATCCTTGAGTATGGCAATATTGTGCTAAACTAGGACTCACCGAGAGAGAAGTTGCTAAATGTGGTAAGCACTGGCCTTGTGCCTTAGCATAAATCTCAGGGCTACCTGACCTTGAGAGGTAGCCTGACCAGCAGGTCAGTGTTAGCCCCACTCTTCAGAGTTTACTGTTTTCATCTACAAAAACTTAAATTGCAATGTAGGATCCCTTTTATCCACATTGATGCCATGTTTTCCAATAGTTCCAATGTTTTATTTTCCCGTGTGCCACTGGACTCCATTCTTAAGGCTTCCTATTAAAAAACAGACCAAACAGTCTTTCTAAACCTCTTAGAAAAACGGTGCCTGACCTTTCCTAAATGCCCAGAAGCCCCGTATCTGCCAACAGTACCCATACCAGGCAACAAACAGGCCTCACTGTACAAACCAAAATTCTTTTGCAACCAGTTTGTGACATTTGTTGTTGAATCCCCAATGCATAGCAGGGAGTCTGGAATCTAATAAGTGCTTCTGCTCTATGTCCTTTTTTGCATTCATGCAGCAGATTTTTATTAAGAATCCTCATATCAGGAGCTGTAATTGCAGTGGAGACACGGGGATGAATCAAAGACTGAGGTCAAGGGAAGATGTGGACACCTAGGTGACCAGGTCATGAATAAAAGGATCAATTGGGACACTTATGCAATATGACTTTTCCTTGAAGGGACCTGAATGGAGCAACCAAGTTAATTCCTGTATCAGGCAAGGCAGAATCTTGAAGGTTAACTAGGAGTTTTTCAGGTGCAAAGAGGGGTCATAAAAAAGACAGTTGGAAATAATTGCCTCGTAAACCAACCAATTGCTCAGAAATATTCTCTTTCACAGCATCGCAACTCATGAAACATTCAGTCCTAAGATATAAAGTGCAACCTGATTCCAGCCTGTCCATTTTGACAATCTTTGACTGCTCTGGCAATCGCCAGGTGCCCCTCTCCAGCCCAGTCAGTTGTTTCTGGCTCCATTCACAACTCTACATGATGCCTCATTAGAGAAGTGTCCTGAGACTTCTAGTGAGATATGCCTTCCTAAGACCTACCCAATGTGCCCATGCTGACTCCTATCAGACAGTTGAGAGACCAACTCAGAGAAGAATAGCAAAGAAAGCAGACAATGGGAGGCTTTATCCCAGTGCTGAATCCCTGGTAGCTGAGCCAGTTGAGAGTCACAAACCAGGGAAATCCAGAGATTTTAGCTTCATTTATGGCCACTGGGGGTAAGGATTAAGAAACTGAGGACCGTAAGATGGAAGACAACATGACAGAGGTACAAAGGAACTGTTTGTTGTGCTTTTATTGATGTTAGACCATTTATAATTATTTCTCTTTAATTAAAAAAAACTGTTTTATGCAACAAAGAAAAACAGAATTAAGTATAAATTTATGTTGCACCATTTTGAGGGAGGATCCAGATAAGGTTCTGAAAAAATATAAAATGTATTAAGAGAGAATATGGGCAAGGGTGGGAAGAGAAAGAAAGAGAGGGAGAGAAAGAAAGAAACTTTTCAGCAAGTATTCTTAAGTACTGGTAGCCAAAATGAAGCCTCATTTCTGCTCTACAAAGAGAAATAACCTGTAAGTGCAAGTGTTTGAAATGTTAGCTCCAGGAGCATTAGTGTGACGGGAAGTAACATTTCCTGTAAAACCAGTCTCCTTACAGATGCATCGCCATCTTCTTCAAGGCAATTGTGTTTAGAAGTCGGGCAAAGGCGAGCTCTCAGAGGCAGAATTCCGTTTTGGACTGCAGGCATGTAATCCATAACTTCACCAAGCAGTCAGTAAACAAATTCATGAGCATATCTTTCTCTCATGTTTTTTTTTTTTTTTTTCTTCCAGACCTTGCATTTTATTCTCTCAGACGATAAATTCCTTTTTTCATGTATATAAAGACAACATTACAAGTTTTACCTGTATTTTGAATACTAGAGTTCAGATTCTTCTAATTGAAGTCCTGCTTCAGTCTCCTGGTCAGCTACCAGACTCAATCCATCCCCCTTCAAATTCTGTTTTATGTTTCAAATCCCCCAATCTTTGACCCTTACTCCAAGAAGGATTAGAAAAAGTACCACAAATGAAATAGAAGCAATAAAAATGAACATTCCACTTTGATCTTTCCATTTGAATATTTTGTGGTGCAAACAGAGAAGAGTAAAGGAAGAAGCGGGTCTTCTTCAAAGCAGCGTTCTAAATAGTGTATGACAACCAATTACTGAGTCTAGCGCAGTCTTTCACACTCCCTACTTCAAATGAGAATGCAAAGGAAGCCGTGTTCCTTTCCATAGATAACTTTTTTGATGAGAACATTGAAGAAGTTGCACTGGAAAAAATAGAATTATAATGGAATTACACAAAACAATGTATACACCTGCCTTTACTGAAGCCATTTTGTCCAGATGTTGTTAAACATTCAGACATTAAAACACTTACATTAATAAGGTAAAACCTAAAAACCACTAGTTAGATGTATTAAATATGGTTAAAAAAATACCTGGTTGAATACCAAGAAGATCTGTTGTTATTGTTGTTGTTTTGAGACAGAGTCTTGCTCCGTTGCCCAGGGTGGAATGCACCAGTGCGATCTCAGCTCATTGCAACCTTTGCCTTATGGATTCAAGTAATTCTCCTGCCTCAGCCTCCTGAGTAGCTGGGATTACAGGTGTGTGCCATGAGGCCAGGCTAATTTTTGTATTTTTAGTAGGGACAGGGTTTTGCCATGTTGCCTAGGCTGGGCTCGAACTCCTGGCCTCAAGTGATCCACCCACCTCAGCCTTCCAAAGTGCTGAAATTACAGGCATGAGCCACTACCCCTAGCCCCTAAAAAGATCATTTTTATAAAATAAGATAAAATAATAGTTGCACCATGAAGTTACTTTAGAAGTTTTTGTTTGTTTGTTTGTTTTTTTAAATTTAAGAAACTATTTCATAAGCACCTGGCAATAGAACTTAAAACCTTCAAAACAACAGCCAACAGCAAACAAAAGATGAATGAGTGGTACTGCATATGAAAATGAGAGGAAGAAAAAGAAAAAAGGAGGAGAAGTGGTGAAGGGAAAAGGGAGAAAGTGGAGCCAGATCAGGTTCTGGGGCTAGGGATGAGATGGCATGGGAAAAGCTCTCACGAGGGATGGCCAAAAGGTGGGCCAGTGGGATGGTTACCTTGGATGTGAGTACCTCCTCTTCCACCCCCTCCTCTTGCTGTATATCTCATAAAAGTGGCAAAATACAAATGTCTATGAGTGAGGACTTTTTGCAAATATTAAAGAAAAGACTGAATTTTACATCTGGGTTTTCTAGCGCAAAATTCAGGCATCACAAAAGGATAAAGAATCAATTAATAAATTAAACAAATAGGCAGAAGCCAGATTCTGATGCAAAGTTCACCATTAAAACACAATTCCCTCTTCACTCCACTGCCCCATCCCACACTTCTGTTGCTGCTGAAAACTATCAAACAAGCAAACAAAACACAAGCAGATATAACTGAATATATGTTAAAATATTCCAATATTGCTTTTAGGAGCTGGGAGGTTCCAATTGACTCCTGGCTTAAGCTTTCTTGGATTTTAACCAAGCAGATATAATTCCAGCTCTTTCTCTACTATCCACCTGCCTAACGGTACTAGTTCCAGGCAGCTAAGACCTCCCTGGACACTTCCTTTGGCCTTATAAATTAAGAAGGAGATTCTAGAATGGGTAAAGCCATGCTTTGTCTGGAAAGATGCTTGATTTTGTTACAGGAAAGGGGTCCATATCCAGACCACCGGAGAGGGCTCTTGGATCTCTGGCAAGAAGGAATTCAGGGCGAGTCTGCAGTGCAAAGTGAAAGCAAGTTTATTAAGAAAGTAAAGGAATAAAAGAATGGCTACTCCATAGACAGAGCAGCCCCAATGGCTGCTGGTTGCCCATTTTATGGTTATTTCTTGATTCTATGTGAAACAAGGGGTCAATTATTCATGCTTCCTCTTTTTAGACCATATGGGGTGACTTCCTGACTCTGCCATCACATCTGTAAACTGTCATGGTGGTGGTGGAAGTGTAGCAGTGAGGACGATCAGAGATCAGTCTCGTCCCTGTTTTGGTTTTGGTGGTTTTTGACTTGCTCCTTTACAGCAACCTGTTTTATCAGCCAGGTCTTTATGACCTGTATTTTGTGTTGAACTCCTATCTCATCCTGTGACTGAGAATGCCCTTAACCATCTGGGAATGCAGCCCAGTAGGTTTCAGCCTCATTTTACCCAGCTTCTATTTAAGACAGAGTTGCTTTGGTTCAAATGCCTCCGACAATTTGACCCAAGCCTGAAATACTTTCCTGAATGAGATGACATTTGTGGATCCTAACACACCAGCCACAATCCTGACCTTGACTTCAAGAAAAATATTGATATTGATAAGCATGTACCTATAGATATAGATGTAGATATAGATATAAAATTAGTTTCCTCAGACGGGCATTCATTTTACATTCAGAGGGTTCCGTGTGCCAAACACTGAGTCAGGATCATGGAGTTACATGCGTGTTTTAAAGAACTTGATTGTTTTAAATGTTTTGAACCTACAATTTTTTTGTTATTCAACACTTTCTGTTGTTCAGGCACACAGTAGTCTGGACAACATGTTAAATCTTTTTAGTAATCAGATCTGTTGCTCAAGTCACTCTGTGTCATCTACACATCTGCATTAATCAAGAAAAGAGCTCATGTGTAGCAATTTTCACCTTAGTGCAGACCAAAGCAACTGATCAGGTTTTGATGTTTTAAGAGTCAGCATGACAAGTAAAAACGTGTGGTCTTTTGAGTTAGCCAGGCCTGGATTTATATTCATACTCTGCTTCTTCATGACAGAGTGTGACTCTTGGGTGTGTCATGGGGATTCTCTGAGCCCCAGGTTCCTCTTACATAAGTGGAATTTAAAATATTTACTCTTCATTTTGAGTAGACACTTACAATAGATGTATTAGAATTGGTTACCAACATCCTGATGAATCCGTCTTGATTGGAAAAATTTTAATGTAGCCTAAATGTTAAAAGTCCATTTTAAAAAACAGAACAGAGAAGATATTGGTTTTTTGTCCTTGAAGCAGCATTCAACTCTGTCCACTCGCATAACTTGATGGCACTCTTTAACTTTTCTGACTCCCTAGATTATAACCCAAGCAAGGGTTGAACTACGTAAGAGACACAGTGCTTTCTTCTCTGCACTAACAGACCTGCCTGGATTTAACACTGCGTCTGTATAAACCTGCAGTGTCAGCCAAACGACTGATGCTATCCTTGACTGTTTAACTCTCACTGCTTCCCACTCTCCCATAGATTATAATTTATGAGCCAACTTCAATTGTGAGCCAACTTCATTGAAGTACCAGTTGTCATCTGGTACTTCTTGAAGCTAAATTATATCAATTTCATCTATTTGGATTTTATCCCTTATAAATATTGCCAAAGAATTGAAATTCAAAATTCCTTTTTCTCCAATGCATTTCCAAAAATCAAGTCTTATATTCTCTAATTGATAGCCAAAACCTGTAACGCATTGGTATTTCCATATATAACAAAAAAAATAGCTTGGAAATGAAATCCACGTGTTTGTCAATAAGCCTGACCAATTGTCCTCTGGGGTTGTCTATTTTGTGTTTCCATGTTTTATTAGTTACTACTGATCAGAAGGAAAAAAATAAAATAAAACACATAAAAAATAAAAAAGCTTTTAACTAAGAAGCAAATTTCTTGTGTAGTCTGTAAGCATCAGTTAATACATTATTTCCAGTGAACCATGTTTGCAATGCTATTTTATTTATGGTGGCATTTAGATATTCCTGATTGCTTTAATGCCTGGCATGTAAAGAGTTTTTTCATCTAACGTAGCATCAAACATCTGGATGGGAGCTTAACATTTAAGTAATTTAGCTCTATATTTTCAATTATCCTCATGTTTGACATCTTATGGAGCAAACATCCAGATGTGTCACTGAAGATTTCCTTTTTTAACCAGATGTTTTATTGTCTAGTAGACATTTTTCAAATGAAAAAAAATGTATTTTTACTTTTCTTAATAAAGCAATCTTTTCAAGCCTTTTGGTTCCAAAGTTTCGATTCTATACTCAACAGAAAATCCAATTTCCTTGAAGATGAATTTAAAAATATATATATTTCTTTTCTCTCTGTATCTATTCATTTCCAATCATGATAATGATTCTTGCCAACTGATATAACAGGAAAATCCCCTCTTTGGTATGTTACAAAAAATTGCTTTGAATAGATGGCTGCTACATAGAAATTTAGCCTGTCTCATTTCAGAAGACATTTCCCCTCAGTACTGAAGAGTCAAATCAAATATTTCTTGGGAAAATAGTTCAAGTCTCTGTGACAAAGATGAAGAGACTCCTGAATTATGTGGCACCTTTTCTCTCCATTCTTACCTTTAAACAACAGCCGTATGTTTAACTGACAACAAAAGATTGTTTTAATACATCCTTTGGTTGCAAAGGCCAAAACTGATTCAAACTGGCTCAAATATAAAAGTTGATTGGAAAGAGTGACTTAAATTTCAAGAAAACACAGAGTAGAAATTTTAACTGCGCCTAGTGAGAACTGGAAACTTTGTCTCTTCCTCCTTCCAAGCCTCTTCTCTCTCTCTCTCTCTCTCTCTCTCTCTCTCTCTCTCTCTCTCTCTCCCTCTGGAGTTGCAGAATTTCATTTGACTTGCACATCTCTTGGAAGAACTCCAATTGCAATTCTTCAGAGCGACTCTTCCTGACTTTCAAAACTATCCTCCTATTACCTAACTACGTGGTCAAACTTCACTCATGTTTTATACTAAAACCCCGGTCTAGTCATCTCGAGAGGGTTTATTCTATTGCATCTTAACTCATATAGAAGTACAGTAATTTATAAATCAGCTTTATTTGTTGCTCTTATTTGATATTTGTTACTTAAAGAGTAAATAAAATGTCAAGTAAATTAAAATAACATATTAAAAATAATCAGTAGAATGTGGCTATAACAGATGTCATTCTACTCATATAACTTAGTAGTGTGAGTCTGTTTCAATATTTTATTTTAGAAAGATAATGTTAATTGTTTCCATTAAACAGTAACAGTCTTCTCAATTAATCAAACATCCAACTATGACAGAGTGTAGTATTCTCTAAAATTCTGTACTATTTTTAGATAATAGCTTGCGTGGTCAACATAAAGAAATATTAGCTTGTGAGACCAAGAATCCGGCCTCGCCTCCATCCTGATTAGTGTGTGACCTTCAGCAGATCAGTTACTTCTCAAGGAACTTGTAGTTTGAGTTGCATCATCCATCAAGGTTAATGTTCAATGTTCAATGGCTTGTTTATTTTGGCTACATTAAAATGCCTCTCATCAAATCAACTCAAAATGGTGATGACAAAATGTAATGTATATATTGTGAGTTTGTTTTGAACCATATATTTGAAAGTGTGCTTCAAATCATTCCATACTATATAAATGTCTTTTGCTGCTCACCTAGTAGACAATGTCTATCTAGGAGTAGGCTTTATTAGCCTCAGTTCAACAGCAAGAGTGAAACTTAGAGTGGTCCAACAAGATGGCCAAGAAAGACACTCAACAATTGAGTGATAAAATGTGAACCCAAATACAGATTTGGCCAATTTCAAAGATCACAATTTTTTACCTACTTTGTGACTTCTTAAAACATCTTAAGCATATTTTACCTGCCTCATTCTACACCGAGACAAGAATTAGTCTAATATCAAATATGAGGCAAACGTCATCTACTTGCTAGCCCAGTGGGTAAAAGTAATCCCAAATGACCAAAACAATGTTGTTTGTAAGTGTTGATCCAATTTCTTTCCATCGATTTATACGGGAAATCTCCCTGAGCCAATAGAACTACATTTTATTTCTATTAAATGCCTTTTTTAATTTATAAGATTTTAACTAAAAAAGTAGAGCAAAGTAAATTCAGGCATAAACTAATGTTCTTCTCAGTAGGTCAAACTGAAAAAGCAATAATCAAAGTATACACTCAGAGTCACTAAGTCTAATCATTTTGATTCAGAGTTTCAGCCATAAATGACTGATTAGGTGGTGAATTGTTCTTTGCATCCTGATGTTCATTCCTGAAAAATAACTACTTAAAAAGAAAGCAAGAAATATAGAGAAGTCACTTACATTAAAATGAGAAGAGGGTAGCCATTTCAGAATCTGAGAAATAAATAGCATTACTGAGCAAGTGTTGACGAGAAAAGCTTAAATGCTGAAGACAATAGCTTTTTAAATTATTTCCTTTTAATTTATTTACAACTAAACTGAATGTCCTTATTCCCCATTCCATTAATGTTAGAAACAAATGTTGGCTCCTTATGTTTGCCTGTTTCAGACCTACATTCAAAGCTTTTTAATGTAATCACAGGCAGATGAGAAGTAGCAAGCAATCTTTTCGGCGTGAGTATTGAGACTATATTTCTCAACAATGCATAAGAGAGAATTTGGTACATGTGACTGTATAGAAAAATCACTCATAACCAATCAACTTCTGACAAACCTGAACAGAACTGGTCGATGTACTTTGTTGGATAGAATTGAATAATATTTCCCTACAGCAGTGTAAGACTACGAGAAAATCTGTATGGTGATTGATGAAAAGCCACGGTTTTATGCGGGACATCTGTGTCAAGCAGAAAGGAACCCCAAGGCCTGAAATGTAAGGATGAATAATGATTGAGAAAGCTGGGGACATTGGCAGTATAAGAAGGAAGTATGTGGTGTTGAGACAAACAGTGCAGAACAAAGACCACAAGGGGAAAGATAACAGTAGTTTCCCTTTAATGCCAAACTAAGTGTATGATGCCTTGGAGGGTTCACACTTACAGGAATTCCTGTTGGCAACTTACAGGAATAATACAGAAAAAAACAGAGTATGAGAAGCAAACATTTGTTCACTAAACATATGCACGGTTCAAGTATTGGGAGATGGATAAAAACCCGTTTTACCGCTCACCGGTGCCCTTGAGGCTGCTAGGTATGGAGAGTCAGCATATCCTGCTTACGATTACCAGCCACTGGATCACAGTAATAACAACAGGTTGTCATTACTGCTTTTTTTCTAAAGAAGGAAACTGGTTTCAGAAAATAACCAATTTAATAAGAAAATTTAACTTATTGGGCGATAAGCATGAGATGTTTTCATTTGTCCTGACAGATACCACTAACTGCTTTTTGACAAATCTTTCCTCACTGCGTAGTGGGTTCCCCTAACCCAGTCTCATCCTGAGTTCATAAAGTTAAGACTTTTTTGATTACTGGAAGAGTTATTGCTGCTTCTTTTTTTTTTTTTGGACAGAGTCTCGCTCTGTCGCCAGGCTGGAGTGCAGTGGTGCGATCTTGGCTCACTAGAACCTCCGCCTCCTGGGTTCCAGCGATTCTTCTGCCTCAGCCTCCTGAGTAGCTGGAATTACAGGGGCCCGCCACAACACCGGGGTAATTTTTATTTTTTTCAGTGGAGATGGGATTTCACCAAGTTGGCCAGGATGGTCTTGATATCTTGACCTCGTAATCCACCTGCCTCGGCCTCCCAAAGTGTTGGCTCACTGTTGTTCACTTACTAACTTTAATTTTCTTTTCAATTTAAAACTTCCAGATATGACTAGTCTTGCAGCTCATGCAGCCTGGCATGGAGGGGAGGTGGGATCTGTGTTTCCACACCTCACCTTCTCCTCCTACTACCCCTGTTGTGAGGAGAGGATAGGAAAGAGGATAGACAGATCCCTCCTTCATGGACTAGAGCAATAATTAACTAATTTCCCTTTGTTCAATGGCAGTGACTGCCTCTTGGGGTGTATCCGTTTGTATTTATCCTCTCTGTGCACAGCCATTAGCAAGGAAGATCCAGTTGTGGCTCAACCATTCCCTGTCCAAACCTCAGCGTATTGCAAGTTTCATCCAGTAAATGATGCCATGGACACCAGCAAAACAGCTCAAGCCTCAGTCCTCACACATTCTGTAGCATGCCAGGACCACATCAAATGAAGGGGATACAGGCTGCTCCCTCATCCTCACTCCCTGCCTCCCAGTCCAATCTTTTCTCCAGACTCCAGGATCAGCTGCTCCAATGGTCTAGGGATTCAGAATATTCTGGGGAGAGCCTAACTAGTTGCACAAGATTCTGAAACCCTGCATGTTTCCACTCTTGGATATTCCTGCCGAGAATCAGTGTAAAGAAGGGATACGAAACGAGATATGAAAAGTAAAAATGAAATATTTGTTAAATGGTTGCTTACCAAGGTTTTTTTTTTCCAAATCTTTTTGCAATCTTATGTAAAAAACAATGACTTCCATATAAAATATCACATTGAATTATGAGATCAGTGTGAGCTGAAGGCAGGGCCATCGAATGTAGGAAATGGGATTTATACTGATGCTTGAAAGATACAGTGGTATATGGACACAGAGAGAAAAGGAAAAGGAATTGGTGAACAAAGTTTGGATATTGTGGGGAAGATACAGAATCGTAAATGCCCACTGGGAATTTATTAAGAAAGAATAGACTTTAGCCAGAGAATGTTTGGAAGTTATTTTTAAGTCCTGGTACTTACTAAAAACTGCCTAGAAAGATAAATGTAATTAATACATTTCAGGAAGTTGGACCATTGATTTCCATTAAAGACTTAAAAACTGTCAGGCATTTAAGGACAGCATTTGACCTGATCAAGGACAATTGTCGTCTATTACTTCAGAAGAGTTAATTAAAAAATAAAATTGAACTATTTTCACATTTGTATTTTAATGGCATGCTATTGGTTAGAATTAACTTAATAATGTAGTTGCCATGAATTATTTATTTCTAAGATCTATTTCCCATGACTTTTAAAATCAAAGTACAACAAAAGTTAATGTGGGCATAATTCTAACTGATATGATACAGTGGCTTGGTGTAAGTGGAACATATAAAAACCTAAACAGTATTTTATTGTGATAATTGTGTTGTTTTCATAAAGACTTCTCAGCATTGCAGAACAGGGGAAGGAAGATTCCTATCCCCACCAAGGAGAATCAGATTTTCTCAATATCGTGGCTGACAATATTCCTTATTTTTTGGCAATGCACCTTTCCAGTCTCAAACCAAACATTTGGGAATCACCTTTGACTTCTTTCTGTCTCTCATATCCTACATCTCATATACCTTGAAATCTTATCATCACCACCTCCAGAATATATCCAGAGCCTTATCATTTCTCACCACCGTAGGCCAAGCTATCATCAGTCCACATAGGGATCAATGAAATAACCTTGTAAGTGTACTGCTTCCTTCCACCTTGGTCTCTCTGCATGCACTCTCAATACAGCCATCAGTTATATTGTTACCACTTAATTCAATTGACATCTTTGTTCTGATCAAAGTCCCCCAGTATCTTCTCACCTTACTCAAAGACTGAAACCTTTATAAGGGCTTATATTCCATGCTTCAGCCCCCTATCACACATGCTCCTCCCCTAATATACCTTGGACTTTACCTCCTCCATATTTCCAGCTCAGACACTGCTTCAGCCCCATTGGCCTCTCACGTAAACCCCTGCACTGGCTCTTTTCTCTGTTGTGATACTCGCCTTCCAAGTGTTTACCTAGCTCACCTCCTCAAGGTCTCTGGTCATGTGTCATTATGGGGAAGGCTTTCTCTGACCACTGTATACAAAATGCCACGGCCCTTACCCTGATGCTGCTCGTCATCCTTTCCTTGTGTGGTAGATTGCACTGTTGTCTTCAGTGCTTTACTCCTTCCCTTAATAGAGCAATGCATTTATGCCTTTGCCATATGACATTGCAGTGCCACCCACTATGAAATGACTGTACCCCTCACATCCCCATTGATCTTGGGCTTATCCACGTGGCATGATTTTTCTAATAGACTGTGGCCCTCAAATAGAATTTTGCAATTTCTTATTGAAGTCTAAGAAGCCATATGACTTTCCCTTCACCGCCTTGTGTTCCTATCATTCTACCCGAGGAGAACATTTACCAGCAGCACCGGTATAAGGTGTTCCGGCCAACCACAAGCCACGGTGCAAGAGAAAACAATGTTTGTTGCTATGAGCCACTGAAATTTGGAGATATGCAGCCTTACCATCACATCAACAACTACTTATCCTGATTTGTTTATTGCTTTTGGAATACCTGTGATATGCTATAGGTAGTTACTTCTTTTTGTTTATTGTTGTATCCACTGTTGATTTCTTGCTTTATCCCCAATACCTAAAACAGCACCAAGGGCATAAGAGGAACTAAATAAATATTTGTTGAATACATGAACAACTAAATGAACAAATAAAAAATAAAAATGTGCCTTTTTAAAGAAAACCAGGGGAATAAAAACTCCACCATTTTGGGACTCTAAAAACAATGATTTTATGTGTGGATTTTTTTATGATTAGATAATTTTTGCAGTGAGCATCCTAACAGTGTCCCTGAGCTTTCTTTACCCCTGATGGCTGCTCTCCCACAGGAAGTCCGATTCTCCCACCTCAACAACACAGCCGTCTAGGGAATGAATCTTTGGCACATTTTCTTTCTCTTGTTTCTAACTACTGGGCCTGAAACACAGTTCCATGGAATCTTTGCACCTTACCTGGGTGGAAGGGTAAGCATGCAGCAAGGTTCTGGCGTGCAGTGGGAGTGAGGACAGCGTGGGGTCAGATGTGGTAAGGATTGGGCATGGAGGTAGGCAAACAGACAAAAAAGAGGTAGTATGTGTTTAACATCATAGCTTAAACATGGGGACCATTATCACTTATATTATCGGGACCAGAATATTCCTAGTGATACAATGACTGGTTCAAAGTGACCCAATAACAATAACCTTGCTCTAGAAGAAATTAAAGAAGGCCCAGAAAAGACAACCGGCAAATCAGCTGTCACACAGCCAGCCAGTAGCAAAGACAGAGTTGAAATCTATTCTCCTGACTTTGGACCTAAGCTTTCAACAAGAACAGTCATTCAGGGACCCCTCTCTGTTGGCTTCCAGCTTCTCCCAAGTCTGCCCTCATAGCTCTGGGCTCCTCCTGTAGGTCTGGCTGTGGCTTTGCATGCTTATTTTTATTACTGCCACAGCTTGATAGGGAACATGTTTTAGATACCTTCAACAAGGCAGGAGGTTTGCATATATTATTCTTTTATATTTGCAACAATCCCAGGAACACTAGATGTCATTACTCCGTTTTGCAAATGAAGATGTTAATGGTCAGAGAGGTTGAGTAAACTGGCCAAAAGGATATAGATAATAAATGGCAGAGCTTGAATTCAAGCTCTGCTTAAGACTTTATGTTATGGGCTGGGTACGGTGGCTCACACCTGTAATCCCAGCACTTTGGGAGGCCGAGACGGGCAGATCACGAGGTCAGGAGATCGAGACCATCCTGGCTAACACGGTGAAACCCCGTCTCTACTAAAAAATACAAAAAACTAGCCGGGCGAGGTGGCGGGCGCCTGTAGTCCCAGCTACTCAGGAGGCTGAGGCAGGAGAATGGTGTGAACCCGGGAGGTGGAGCTTGCACTGAGCCGAGATCACACCACTGCACTCCAGCCTGGGTGACAGAGCAAGACTCCGTCTCACAAGAAAAAAAAAAAAAAAAAGGACTTTATGTTATGATCATTTTCCTAATCCACGTCTCTCTGCTGGCATCCCTCTGAATGCCCTGACTTCAGTGCCTAACTGGCTTTTCCCCACTGAATTTGCTTGTGGCATTCATGCCCTGTGCTTTCTTACACAGTACTCTCCCAATCTCGGCTTTCATGACTCACAACAGTCAGCTGGCTTAGCCCAGAGCCTCTGTGGGGAGGGAGGGTTTTCAGTTATTCCCTCTGTCCCTGAATCACATATAAGTAGACTTTTCACTTCACTTTCTTCATTTCAGAATGGGCACCTCCCCTTCTTTTGCAACACGGGGCCCCACGAGACTCCTCGAGCCCTATGTCCATTCACAGATATTTTGGTCAGCACACTCTATCCTCTTGATCTTCCAAGGAAGCCTGAATCCATTTGTGCTCACGCTTGTCATGTGCCATGCACACTGAGCATCTTTGCTTAGTTTCTTTGAAGGTGTTTTATGTAAGAAAACAGCTTTTCTCCAAGGTCTCTCGGATCGCAGTAACAAACAGTTACAGAAAAAGTGCTGTTAGCTGAGGTAGGCTATAGGGTGAAGTGAGCCACCCCACATGCAGGCAGCAAGGATGCGCATTGTCTGTAGATAATTAAAAAAGGAAACACTGACCTGAAATTCGCCTACTTGTCATTGCTGTGCTTCACCAATCATAAACAATGTCAAAGAAAAATATTTCTCCTCAAAAAATCTTTTTTTGGTCTAACTTCCAGGAAGTGTTGGAACAGATGTTGAGGTCTGATATGACATTTCTCTGTGTAAAATGAGCACATTTTTATTACCTATCCTAGAATAAACATGGTGTTCTACATGCAAATTACTTTAAGAACTCCCAATCATACTGTTGGCCCCTGACAAAATCAGACTCAGCTAGAGGTGTTTGTTTGGAGGGTCAGTTGGTAAGGAGTTAGAATCATTTGAGCTCACTTAGAGGACAGTACATCATAGTTCATGTCTCCAGAGCCCATAGGACCACATTATTCTCATGTCTAAACAGCAGTCAAAATAAACCAGATAATGTATTAACTGTAAAGAGGAACAAACCGAATATGAGTGACTTCCATTCTATCATTCTTTGTGACCATTTCAAATGTTAATCTCTGTCTAAAATGTAAACCAGTAAAGCAGAATGCAAACTTCAAGGTGTAGTATTTTTATTTGGTAAGTGAAAACCTTTATTCTGCATGCAAATATTTTACTTAAATATTATCTTTAAAGGTATGATTTTTTTAGTAGTTGTTTTCAAACCAAACAATGAATAGGAAAAAGTGATCATTCCTGGTAATTGAAGGATTATTACTGAAAAGAATGTTGCAGCATCTCCTCCTCTGTACCGCCAGTGCTCACTTTATTCACAACCCTCCTACCGCCAAGAGACAAACCTTGTTCAGTGTGGAGTCAATTTCACGTCTCAGTGTTCCAAACAGACAAGTCATGGCGTTCATAAATCCGGCGAGCACCATTGCTACGGCAGGCTGGAAGATAAAAGGCAAGAAGCCCAAAGAGATTGTGGAACATAAATGCCTGTTAGCGATGGCAGTGATTTTATTCATAACATCTTACAAATGTTAATTAAGCCATAACATCCAGCGAAAGGAGTAGAAATAATTATTATCCATTTCCTGCAGCAGTGAAGTGATTCTCTGAGGTCATGGATTCATTGCCGTCTCTTACACCTTCAATATGAATGTCCCTTTGTCTCTGTGGGTGGTGGAAAGAATGTGATGTGTGGTCACACACAAAAGCCAAAAGCAAGATTCAAATCCAGACTCTACTCTTATTCATTCACTGAATATAAGTTTTTATTTATTTAAGTTTTCTGATTTTATCATCTTCATTCTTTCAATAGAAATAGCTGCCTAATTCATAAGCCACTTAAAGGGATTGAATTGTAAAAGATGGCATGCCTGTCACGTGATACATGAACCCAGCAAATATCACTTTATGTAGAAAGTGCCTTAAAGACTTCCTCTTTAAATTGTTCTTTCCTCATATCAATATGTCTGAAGATAAGACGGGAGAAAATAGGTTTTTAATCTATATTTGAAAATGTATGGGGCTACCGAAAATATCGTTTTTCTCACTTCATTAATTTAGTCTGGTATGTTTCTTCTGTGTTTGTTCAGTGAGAACAGAAACATAACCATGAAATTGTTCATCAAGGATGGGATTTATTTGTGAGGGCACAAAAAAATAAAAATAAGAGGAGACAAGTCCCAAATGCCATGTTCACATCAATCCATCGTCATAGGGTGGCAGAATTTTATGACAGTACACAAAGATTTAGGCATATATACTCATAATTCATTTATTTGAAAATTAAGTAACTTTGACTCCAAACACAAGTCTCGGTGTATTGTTCAAGGTCAGAGAGGATGTTGCTGTCAGCATTTAAAGAGGCCCTGCTCTCTATACAACATCCTAACCCAGCAATGCTCAACCTTGACTTATCTATTAGAAACACCTAAGATTTTAAAAATGTTGATAATTCAGTCAAATTTCAGGTCTACCAGCGTTAATATCTCCATGCTTTGGATCTACAAATTATAT
This sequence comes from Theropithecus gelada, assembly GCF_003255815.1. Taxonomy (NCBI): domain Eukaryota; kingdom Metazoa; phylum Chordata; class Mammalia; order Primates; family Cercopithecidae; genus Theropithecus; species Theropithecus gelada. Next base: position 5,504,207 of record NW_020257641.1, on the reverse strand, counting down.
CTGTATTTTTGAAGTAGCACAGGTTTTAAGACTATAGTCCTAATCAGATAGACACTGATGGTACTGAGTTACACCACACCCTCCTGCTCCTGCTTCAATTGTAAACTGTTCATATGCCTTGCTTCCCTCCACACATAATTTCAGGCAATTTTAAGGAAACATAAAAAAGTGGAATAAAAGGTCAAGGACTGAGAAAGTTCCAACAAATACACAGATTAACATAAAATCAAAAACTTTTTCAGAGTTTCCTGGAAGCCACAGCAAAAATATTTTTTGAAAACTTTCAAATTGATCTATAAAGAAAATCCACATGACAATCATAACAGGGTGTGTGTGTGTGCATGTGTGTGTGTGTCAAATGAAAAGCTAATTATAAAATTAATATGGAAAGATAAAGGTTCAAGAACATCCAAGATACTTTTGAAGAACAGATCAGGACGACTTGCTTCTCTGGGTATCAAGACTTAGGACAGAATACTATTGGAACAAGCTACAGAGCCCTAGAAATGAGCCCATGAATATGTATTTGTTGAGGTGTTTGTTTGTTTGTTTACAAATATGACATTATATAGTAGTGGGGGAAAATTTGACACACTATCAGATAATTTGTACTCTTTAAATTTAGAAGTAAAAGGGGAACCTAGATGAAAAGCAAACACACAATTTGAATATGGACTTACAAAAGAGAATGTCCAAATGGCCAATAAACATACAAAACGATAACCAATTTCATTAGCCATCAGGAAAATGAAATTAAAACTACACACTTGTCAAAATGGCTAAAATTAAAAGGTTCAATAATAACAAGTGTTACCAAGGATGTAGAATAAAGTTCACTCCAACATACTCATAGTGGAAATGCCATATATATATATATATATATAGAGAGAGAGAGAGAGAGAGCAAATATATATATATTTATATTTGATATACATTTGCAATTTATATATGATATGATCATATCATATATTTATATATATTTATATATGATATGATCATATCATATATTTATATATATTTATATATGATATGATCACTTTGAAAACTGTTTGCATTGTCTCATAATATTGATGGTAAGTGTACCAAAAACCCAATCATTCCTTTCCTAAATATACCACTACAGAGACACAGATATGTAAACCAAGAGAAGTGAAGATGAATGCTTTCAGTAGCATTTTCTGAAGTATCAGAAGTTAATAATAATCTGCATCTTCAACAACATTAGAATGGATAAAATATTACGGTATAATCATATGAGGAGGAGACTGACATTATTTTTTTTTCTAAAAGGACTAGATAATAAATACTTTTGGCTTTCTGAGCCATATGTTCTCTGTCACAAGTACTCAACTTGGTCATTTTAGCAAAAAAAAAAAAAAGCTATAAATAATTTTTAAATAAAAAATTATGTCTTAACAAGACTTTGTTTTCAAAAACATGTGGTGAGTTGAACTTGACTCCCAGCCCATAGTTTGCTGATCTCTGGTAGAATGGACTGTTATACAGCAATAAAAACAAACTGTACTTATAAAAACAGAAGGAGCATGAGAGGAACTTTGGGTGCTGGTAAATCTCTTGATCTGGATTATCTTTAACGTGGTGCTTATATGATAACAACTTGCTAATTTGTGTACTTATTTTATGCACTCTTCTATATTTGTATTATATTTAACATTTTAAAAGTTTACTCAAGTTCTTGCATTAAATTTCCTCCCACCCCTTCTGTTCTAAGCACAACTTTGATAATCATTTTTTTTTTGAATTGTAAGACTTAGCTACCTTTAAAACACAAATCGGTAAGTGTGCTGAAAACACAAACTGACAATTCTGAGTTCCAGATCCCAAAATAGGTAGAGGTAACTGGGAGTTTATGTTCTTACTACAACGGAGGCAAAAAACAAGAAAGAAAAGAAAAAAGAAAAAAAGTTTTCCCATGAATAAAGGAGAATAAGAGAATACAACGAGGCCTAAAGAGGGGCTAGAATACATTTCTCACCTATGTAAAAGTGGTCAGGAAAATAGTGACCACTGTCGGGGTTTTGCTTTATGTCAACCTATACAACTAGGATGGTGGGAGTGACCAGAGACAGTCTGATAATCAGGACCTTGCCAAAGCACCCCCAGGATCAGTGAGTAAGCTCTGATAGCACTGAGGACAAAAGCTACTCTGTCCATTCTGTGCCACTTGGAAACCTGATTTTGGAATGTGTCAGGGTAGATGCAGTCATTAAACCAACACACACAAAGGGAGCAGAACACAAAGGGAACGTGGGAGAGAAGAATTACTGTCCTCAAACGGAACATGCGGACTGAAATCCCAAGTCCCCCAGATTAAAGTAGGCTAAGTAAAAGAGCAAACTAATGTAAACAGTCAGAAAATTAATTTAACTACCAAAATAATCAGAAAGGAATAATTGCACGTTTAAAAACTCTCAAAAGTTAAAGAAATTAACAATATTTTAACCAAACGAACTTAAAAACAAAAATAGATTTGTACGAAGAGAAGGAAAATTAAAGAGAATCATCCATTCATCAAGTATTTATTGAACATGACTAAGTACCAGGCGCTATTACAGTTGCTAGAAAGAAACATGAACAAAACACAGAAGTCACTTCTGACTTGTAGTGAGGGAGAAAATCAAGAGGGAAGGCAAGCAAAAGAGAGGGAGAGGGAGTGGGGAAAGAAAGAAATTAAGAACAAACATTTCAGGTAGTAATATAAGCTATGAGAAGAAATGAGCAAAAAACAAAAAAGAAATGAGAGATGGGTAAAACATATTTATCAGAAAAGGTGGTAAGAAAAGATCTCTTTTTGCTGGGTGAGAAGTAACCGGAATAAAGAAAGACAGTCATTCAAATAAAAATCCGGAGTAGGGAAACATGACCGTTGAAACCAAAGTCTTCAAAAGTGTAGCATCTACAGTATATTAATACTGTTTTAGAATATACTGCTGACCACTATATAGAAAGCTAAAAGGATGAGAAAAATGTAAAAGAAATTTTAAAACATGAAAGATAGATTAAGAGGCTTTGGTATTTGCTTCATAAGAATTCCCAAAGTAGACAATGAAGAGAATGAAAAAAAAAAAACAACATTCAAAAAGGTTTTTGATGAGAACTTTCTATAATTTATAAGAACCATGGTTTTCAGATTGAAAAGACATTAAATATTAAAAAGGATAAATCCAAATAAATCTACAGTAAGTATATAGTAATAAAACTGAAGAACATAAAACATTTAATGTTCTAGAGAAAAAAAGAAAACAGGTTACTCACTAGCAAATGGCAATTAGAATGTCTTATTATCAAGACAAGCAGATGTTTTATCACCAATAACAAATGCCAGACAAAAATGGAATAATAGAATGAAAGTGCTTAGGGAAGATAACTGTCAATCTGGAATTACACATCAAGGCAAACAATCATTCCATTGTAAGGCCAAAATAAAAATCTTTAGATATAAACCACGAAGTTGAACTTACAGACTTTGTAACTAAAAGAATGAGTATGAAAAAAAATTAGAAAGAAGCAAATTTAACCCAGAGGATGGATTGGTAAGAAAGATAGACAGAATCTATTTGGAAAAATAATTTTTCTAAACTAAAAAAGTTTACACACAAATACTCTGCATAATGGTGACATGATAAAGTTTCAATGAGAGCTGATACATGCTAAGGTACAGAACGGTACTTACTATACAGTTTTAGATATTGTAAAACATGGGGTCAATACTCATGTCTTACAAGGACAATAAAGATGGATTTCAAAAATAGGTAATCCATTTTTGTAATCCATTTTTCAAAAATCGTTTAATAGATTACTTTAAACCTTCTGAATTAGAGCACTGAGATAGTAGGTTTGATGAAACCGTATCGTTTTTTTCCTAGTTGCCAGACTTCTTTTTATTTCTTTTCTGTTATCATTTTTTTCCTAGTTGCCAGACTCCTTCTTTTTATTTATTTTCTGTTATCTGTTAGATTAAAAAATATATACATTTTTCTCCCATATATTTTCCCTTCTATTGCTTTGGAAGCTTTTCCTGAATTCACTTGGCTTAATGTCTCTTTTATTTTCCCACACAGTCACATACTCACATAAAGAAGTGCAAAATTAAGTGATTATTTACCATTTCCTTTCTCATAAAGAAACAGGTAGCTTGAAAAAAGAGGAAAAAAAGTAGCTAAAACTACAAAATACAAGATAAAATGTGATAGCCGGGCGCAGTGGCTCACACCTGTAATCCCAGCACTTTGGAAGGCTGAGGCAGGCAAATCATGAGGTCAGGAGATAGACATCATCTTGGTTCACATGGTAAAACTCTGCCTCTACTAAAAATACAAAAAAAAAGAATTCAGTTCACTAGCAGTCACAGAAGCCTAGAGGTTGAACAGTACACTTTGGAGCTAGCAGATTCACTGAGAACCAATGATTCCTGGTGATCCAGAGTCTTGAGATTTAACAGTACAGGAGAGAAAGCATCAGGCATCTCCATGATGGGAGGTAAGTTAGAACAGATATGAGAGAGTCGATTACAGCACCCAAAGTGGTAGAGAGGAAAAAATATTCTCCTCAAAAAATCCATAACCTCAGTTCTTCACATTTTTTAAATTGAGATTCACATCATTTGGGTTTTCCCCAATCTTTCAAAATTTGCATGAAAATAAGCCATTATTTGTGAGAGTCAGCAGAAATTAAAAAACAACAGAATTAGACTTCCAAAGACTTTAAGTATTGAAAACAGCATACACAGAAAATATACTTTATGTGTTTAACCCTTTTCTTGCTTAGAAAAAACAAGGCAGCTCACTGCCAAAGCTCACTTAATTTTATATAAAACACTCCTTGAGGCTGAAGCAAATCTGATTTTTAATATGAAATTAAACATAAAACTATTCTTTGAGTTATTTATAAACAGAACTAACCTCAGAATCATCTGAATCATCAATCATATATTTCGAAAAAATTGGATTTATTAATTCGGCAACGGAGAATTACTATATTTCATAAATAGAAATAACCACTACTAAAACCAGAATGCTATAAACAGAATGATATCTTTTGTTTCCAAAGTAGATATACGAGAGTGGTGCAAAAATTAATAATAAAAGCAAGAGATTTTGTGCAAAGTTATCTCAGGGTAAATGCTGCAGTCACAAGTACTGCTGGCGAGTATTCTTGGGACACATGGGAAAAGGGTAAAGGAACAAAACAGAAAATTGAAAGCACAAGAAGGGAAAACAGCTATAAAATGACCAAGTTTACTTTTTAAAGAATCAAACAGAGTTTATAGATATTAAAAATATCTCCCTTTATATCAAAAACCCAATAAATATATTAAAGAACAGATTAAACATAGTTGAACAGAGAATTAGTAAACTAAAAAAAAATAGAAAAAAAAATGACGAAATGTAGAACTGAGAGAAAAATGAGTAAAAGTAAAATTGAGATAAATGGAAAATAAAGTCAGAAGATCTAATGTGCATTAACTCAGATTTCCTGATGCAGAACATAAAGAGAAAGAGAACATAGGAACTTAGAATGGGACCGAAGTAATAAAATAATCACTGAGAATTTTCCAGAAATTATAAAGGAAAGAACTCTTGTGATTCAGAAAGCATAGCATACTCTAAATACTGTGAATAGAGAAAAATTTATCCTGACACATTTCAGTGAAAATATAGAACACCAAAAGCAAATTGATTTTTTTTAAAGTAAGAAGCATTATTTAGAGAAACGGTAAACTTATCAATAGCACCAAAAAGGATCAGGAGAGAGTGGAGCAAATATCATCAGAGGGAGAGGAGAAAATAATTGCCCACTTAGAATGGTATGCCTGGTAAATAGCCTTTCAAGAATGTAGGGAAAATAATGACATATTAAGAAAAAGTAAAACCAGCACCAGTAAAAAATAAAAATAAATAAGTAAAAAGCAAACAAATATTAATCACCAAAATGCAATTGTTGTGTCTGCTATGGACTGAATTGGGGCCCCCTCACCCAAATTCATATGTTGAAGCCCTAAAACCCAATGTGACTGTATTTGGAAATAGGACCTGTAAGGAGGTAACTGAAGTTAATTGAGTCATAAGAGTGGATCCTAATTCAACAGAATTGTTGTTGTTATAAGAAGAGAAACAAAGACCAGAGGTTTTTCTCTATATATACTTGTTTGGAGAAAAGGCTGTATGGGGAAAAGTGACATAGCTCAGATCTCAGCCTGGGAAAAGCTATGGAAACCAGTAACAGGCATTGCCCATGAAAGCAGCCAGGGACTACTGACCTGCAGACTCTGGCATGAGAAATTACAGATGAAGAAACATAATAGATCATCTAAGTCCCTATGGATAGGCTGAGATGAAACTCTCTGTAAAATAAAGACATTTAAAAATAGCCGTGTATATAAAGGAACTGAAAAAAGCACACTCATAGTCCAGGCAAAATGAATTGTTTGGGCATGCCCTACTAATTGGCGAGGTATTTTCCACACAATATCACTCTTCCAAGAAGAGAAGAGGTAACATTTTATTCAAATAACCAATTTTCAACAAAAAGAAAGCAGAAATAAGAAGGAAAAATAACATCATGGCCTATTCAAATGAAAAATCTAGTAAAATTGCTTCCCGAAGAAACATAGACATCAGGTGTACTAGAAAAAGACTTTAAAACAATTGTTTACATATGTTCTAAAAGCTAAAACACGGAAAAATAAATAAAAGAAGATAGAAAAATGATACATGAGCAAAATGATAGTATCAACAAAGATCATATTACAAAAAAGAACCAACTGAAAATTCTGGAGCTGAAAATAGATTGACAATTGAAAAACTCACTAAAGGAGTTCAACAGCATACTTGAACAAGCATAAAAAAGAATCAGCAAACTTGAAGAAAAGACATTTGAAATAATCAAATTTGAGGAGCAAAAAGAAAAAAAAAATGAATGAAGAAAAGTGAACAGACCCTAAGAAATTTATGGGACACCATCAAGTATTATGGGACAAGTGAATACAAGTGAACACAAGTGAACAGAGCTTAAGGAACTTATGGGACAAACATGTCTGTATTATGAAAATCACAGAAGAAGGGAGAGAGAAAGAGAAGACATATTATCTTAAGAAATGATTATGGAAAGATTACAGAATTTGATGGAATACATGAATCTACAAATTTAAAAAGCTCAACAGACATCATATAGAATAAATAGAAGACTCACATTAAAACACATTATAATCAAACTGTTAAAAGCTGAAGACAAGAATTTTGTCAACAGACAAAAAAAAAAAAAAATCCACACACACAGAGAGACGCATGAAAAGAAAACAAAAATGAAGTAACTCATTATATACAAGACATCCATAATGAGATAATAAGCAGATTTCTCAGCAGAAATCATGCAGGTCAGAAGGCAGAGGGATGTTGTATTAAAACTGTCAACAAAGAATTGCATGCACAAAACTGTCCTTCAGACAGGTTTATGGGAGAAATGAGACATTCGCAGATAAGATCTGAGAGTTAATTATCACTAGACAAACCCTATGTGAAATGTCAAATGAAATAAATCAGGTCAAAATGAAAAGGTGGTAGGCAGTAACTCAAAAATGTATGATGACATATAAATCTTCGATAAAGATTAATATATGGGCAAATATAAAAACAACGTTTTTATTCATTTTGGTTGGTAACTCAATGTTTTATTTCCTATGGTATTTTTAAGGCAAATGAATAAATACTATTATAAATCTATCTTAATGGGTACATAATAACTAATGATGTAATTTGTGACATCAATAACCTCAAATAGGGGGGTTGTAAAGGTGGGGAGTTTTAAATTTAACTTGGTATCAACTTAAAATAGATTGTTATAACTTCATAATGTTATATGTAATCTCCATGGTAACAAAAAATAAAATCTATAGAATATTTATAAAAAGAAATGAAGAAGGAATCAAAACAGTCCACTAAAAAGTTGATTAACTACAATAGAAGATGATAAAGAAGAAAACAATGGATTTTTATAAACCATTCAAGACATGGAGAAAACAAATAACAAAATGGAAGAGTAACTCCTTCCCTATAAATGTTATTTCAGTTTTACATGGATTAACTTCCCTGATCAAAAAACAGACTGAGAAAATGTATAATAAAACATGATCCAACTATAGAATAACTTTACATGTAAGGGCAACATTATTTGAAAGTGAAAGAATGGAAAAAGATATTACTTGCAAACAATAACCAAAAAAGAGCAAGATGACTACACTAAGAATGTAAAAAATAGATTTTAAGTTAAAAACTGTGGCAAGAGATAAAGAAAACATTATATAATGATAACAGTCAATTCACCAAGGAGATATAATAATTATAAACATATATGCACCAAGTATCAGAGCTCCAGCTCCAAAATATATAAAACAACACTGACAGAATCGAAGGGAGAAACAGCACTACAAAAATAGAGATCTCAGTACCTCACTTTCAATAATGGATATAGCAACCTAACAATAAGAAAATTTGACTGAATAATAAGTATAAACCAATTATACCCAAAAGACACACACAGAATTTTCAACCCAACAACAGTGGAATACATATTTTTCTTTAGGGCACATGCAACATTTGCCAGAGTAGATCATGTTAGGCCAAAAACAAGTCAAAAATTTTAAAAGATTAAAATAATATAAAGTATATTTTTCAATCACAATGGAGTGAAACTAAAAATCAAGGTCAAAAGGAAAACTGGAAAATTCACAACAATGTGGACATTAAGCATCACACCCTTAGACATGCAATAAATCAAAAAAAGATTACAGAAAAATTAGAAAATTTCTTCATAAAAATCAAAACGCAATTCACTAAAACTTATGAGTTACAATGAAAGTAATGCTAATATAAAAAATCACACCTACAAACACTTTAATTGAAAGAGAAAGGTATCAAATCAGCAACTTAACTTTGCACTTTAAGAAGTACAAGAAAAATCTAAATTTAAAATTAGCAGAAGAAAAGAAATAATAAAGATTAGAACAGAGGAAAACAAAATAGAAAAACAATTAAAAATTTAACAAAACAATTGGTTCTTCAAAAATATCAACAAAATTAATAATGTTTTCTAAGTTGACTATGAAAAAGAGATTAATATAACTAAAATCAGATATGAAAGTGGAAACATTACTATTGATTTTATACAAATAAAAAGGATTATAAAAAAATGCTATGAACAGTAACACACAAACAAATTGGATAACCTAGGTGAACTAGGCAATTTCCAATAAATACTCAACCTTTCGAGGCTGAATTGTAAAGAAATAGAAAATCTAAATAAACCTATAGCTAGTAAGCAGATTTAGTCAGTAATCAATACCTCCTAACAAAGAAATGTCATGAACAAGATGACCTTACTGATATATTCTACCAATCATTTAGAGTTAAGATCAATTCTTCTGAAATTCCTCCAAAATATTGAAGAAGTGGGAACACCTCCTAACTTATTCTTGGTCCAGCATCAGTCTGATTCAAAAAACAAACAAATAAAACCACTGTAATATAAAAAAAGCTACAGACTCATATTCTGTATAAATATTGATGCAAAAATTCTCAACAAAATGCTACCAAAACAATTTCAACAACATATTAAAATTCAAATACACTCAAAATCAAGCGGAATTATTTCTTGGATGCAAGGATGTTTCAATATATGCAAATCAATTAATATTATATACCACATTAACAGAATGAAGAAAAAATACCATGTGAACAACTGAATTGATGCAGAACAAAACTGACAAAATTAAATGTTCTTACATGATTAAAAACTCAAAAAGCTAGGAATAGAAAAATATATTTTCATAAAATAAAGGCCATATATGAAACATCCATAACTAACATAATTAATGACTGAAAGTCTTTCTTGTAAGGTCAAGAACAAGACAAGGATGCCTGTTTTTGCTACTTCTGTTCAACGTAGTACCGGGAATCCTTGTTGCAAAATTAGGCAAGAAAAAGAAGTAAAGGCATTCAAATAGGAAAAAAAGGAAGAAAAATTAACCCTGTGTTCACAGATGACATGAGGTTATATGCAGTCAATCCTAAAATTACATGTACAGACACACATACACAGGTACACACACATACACACACAAACATATACACATGTTAGAACAAATAAATGAACTCAGCAAAATTTCAGGGTATAAAGCAACACACAAGATCTACTTGTATTTCCATAAATTAACAATGAACACTTCTTTGTCTCTTCTTATAGTTTTTATCTTTAAATCTATTTTGTCTGATATCAGTATAGATACTTCCACTTATTTATTTTTTCTTTTTTTTTTTTTTTCTTCTATTGGCATGGAGTATCTTTTGCTATTCCTTTATATTTAGTCTATATATGCCTTTAGGTGAAACTTGTTTCTTGTAGGCAACAGATCATAGTCTTGTTTGTTCTTATTTTTGTTGTTGTTGTTGTTGTTGTCATTTGTTTATTTTAATCCGTTCAGCCACTCTATAACTTTTGAATGGATAGTTCAGTCCATTTACATTCAAAGTTATTACTGAAAAGTAAGGGTTTATTCCTTCCAACTTGTTATTTGTTTTCTGGTTATTTTGTGGTCCTCTCTTTCTTTTTTCCTTCATTCCTGCCTTCCTTTTAGTAAAGGTAATTTTCTCTGGTGGTATGATTTAATTTATTGCTTTTTATTTTTGTGTATTTGTTGTATGTTGTTTGATTTGAGGTTAACAAGAGGCTTGCAAATATTCTGTAACTCATTATTTTAAGCTGACAACTTAACCCTGATTATACAAACAAATTAACAAACACGAACAAAAGTATTGAAACTCCACACTTTAACTGTGTCTCTTGGCTTATTAACTTTTTGTTGCTTCTACTTATATCTTATTGTACTGTCTGTGTCTTGAAAGGTTCTTGAAAGAAGAACAACCTTTTAGTCTAAAAGTCTTTTACACTAAAAGACTAAAACTGGTTCATCTTTTAGTCTTTTTACTTAAGAAAATTTAGTTTACACACCATAGTTACACTGTTATAACATTCTGTTTTTCTTTGCACTTACTATTATGAGTCAGGTTTTTTTTGTACCTTCAGATGGTTTCTTATCACTCAATAATGTCCTTTTTTTTCTGATTGAAGTACTCCCTTCAGCATTTCTTGTAGGACACGTCTAGTGTTGATGAAATCCCTCAGCTTTTGTTTGTCTGGGAAAGTCTTTATTTCTCCTTTACATTTGAAGAATGTTTTTACCAGATATACTACTCTAGGGTAAAAGATTTTTGTTGTTGTTTTTCCTTCAGCACTTTAAATACGTCATGTCACTCTTCTGGCCTGTAAAGTTTAAATTGAAAAGTCCAGTGTCAGATGTATTGGTGCTCCATTGCATGTTATTTGTTTCATTTTTCTGGATGCTTTTAGTATTATTTCTTTACCCTTGGACTTTGGGAGTTTGATTATTAAATGACTTGAGATAGTCTTCTTTGGAACAAGTCTGCTCGTTGTTCTATAACTTTCTTATATTTAGATACTGATATCTTCTTTAGGTTTGGGAAATTGTCTGATATTATCTTTGAATAAATTTTCTACCTCTATCTCTCTCTCTACCTTCTCTGTAAGGCCAGTAACTCTTAGATTTGCCAATTTGAGGCTATTTTCAGATCTTGTAGGCATGCTTTATTCTTTTTTATTCTTTTCTCTTTTGTCTCTCTATGTATTTTTAAATTACCTGTCTTTAGGCTCGCAATCTTTCTCTCTTTCTTTCTTTCTTTCTTTCTTCCTTTCTTTCTTTCTTTCTTTCTTTCTTTCTTTCTTTCTTTCTTTCTTTCTTTCTTTCTTTCTTTCTTTCTTTCTTTCTTTCTCTCTCTCTCTCTCTCTCTTTCTTTCTTTTCTTGATTAGTTCTGCTGGCAAGAGATTCTGATGCATTCTTCAGTATGCCAATTGGATTTTTTCAGCTCCAGAATTTCTGCTTAATTCTTCTTATTTTAATATCATTGCTAAATATATCTGATGGAATTCTGAATTTTTTTCTGAGTTATCCTGGATTTTTTTTTTTTTTTTTTTTTTTTTTAGTTTTCTCAACACTATTTTGAATCCCATGTCTGAAAGGTCACATATCTGTCTTTCTCCATTATTGGTTGCTGATGACTTATTTCGTTCATTTGATAAGGTCATGTTTTCCTAGATGGTCTTTATGCTTATGGATGTTTATTGGTGTCTCATCATTGAAGAGTTAAGTATTGTAGTCTTCAATGTCTGGGCCTTATTATACCTGCTCTTCTTGGGAAGGCATTCCAGATAGAAAAAAAAAAAATTGAATGTTGTGATCTAAGTTATTTCTGCATTAGGGAGCACCCCAAGCCCAGTAATGCTGTGGTTCTTGCAGATTCATAGAGGTAGCACCTTGGTGGTCTTGGATAAAATTCTCTAGATTACCAGGCAGAGACACTGGTTCTCTTACTTTTTTCCAAACAAATGGAGTCTCCTTCTCTCTGCTGGGCTGCCTGGAGCTGAGGATAAAGTGGCAGAGGCACCCCTGTGGCTACCACCAGTGGGACTGTGCTGGGTCAGACCAGAGGCCGGCACAGCACTGGGTCTTGCCCAAAGCCCACTGTTACCACTACCTCGCTATTGCCTATGTTCACTCATGGCCCTAGGGCTCTATAGACAGCATGTGACAAAGCCAGCCAGGCTTGTGTCCTTCCCTTTGGGCTGGCAAGTTCCCCCAGGCACTGAGTGAGGTCGAGAGATTTCATCTGGCAACCAGAGACCGGAGTTAAGAACCTTAGAAATCTACCTAGTGTTCTATTCTACTGCAACTGAGCTACACTGAAACCATGAGACACAGCTATTTTTATTATTCCTTTCTTCTTTCTATAGGCAGAGGGGGCTCCTCCCATGGCCACCACCACCACAGGCCCATGCGGAGTATTGCCAGGCTACCGCTGATGTTCACTTAAGGCTCAATGGCTCTTCAGTCAGCTTGCAGTGATGCTGCCAGCCCTGGAACTCACCTTTCAGGGAAGTGGGCTCCCCTCTCACCCAGGCCGGGTCCAGTAATGCTGTACAAAAGTCAAGATCCAGAGTTGGAAATCCTAGGAGCCCATTTGTTGCATTAACCCACTGTGGCTGAGCTTGTACCTAAGGTGCAAGATAAAGTCCTCTTTACTTTTCCCTCTGCTTTTCTTAAGGACAAGGAGTTTCTCACCACAGTCATCACAGCTGAGAATATGCTATGTCTCATCTGAAGCCAGCATGTCTCAGCCTTACCCAAGGTCCATAGCATACTAACCAGGTATTGTTGCTGGTTATTCAGGGCTCAAGGGCTCTTCAATCATCAGGAGATGGATCTTTCTAACACTGGGTCCTTCCCGTTAAGGTAGCAGGTTCCCTTCTGGCCCAGGGTGTGCCTATAAATGTCATTAAGGAGTCAGGGCCTGGAATGGAGGCTTAATAACTCTTCCCTATGTCTACCCTACTGTGATTAAGCTGGTATCCAAGACACAAGACAAAGTTCTCTTTACTCTTCCCTCTCCTCTCCTGAAGTGAAAGGAAGGGGTCTTTTTGGAGCTGTGAGCTGTGCTGCCTGAGGCAGGGGGAGGGATGGAACAAGTACTCCCTTAGCTGCCCCAGTTGGTATCTCAATAGGTCACGAGTCCCCCAAGCCCACTGGCTTAGAGCACAGCTCAGGACTAGGACTTGCCTATGAGTTGCAGTTCTTGTGGCCTATGCTGCCTTTCAAGTTTATTTAGGGACCCAGAACACTTTAGCCTCCTATGGTGAGGCTTGCCAGAACTCAAATTCTGCCCAGTTTTGCTTTCCACTGTGACAGGGCAACACTGAGGTCAATGCAGAGTTTCACAATCACTACATTCTCCCTCTCCCAAGCGCAAATATTATTTCTCTTGATGCTACACAACTTCTGTCAGGGGATGAGGCAGGGATGACATTGACAGTTCAAGATTGTTTTTCCTAGTCTCTTCAATGCCTCTTTCAGTGATGTGAAGTTAAAATCAGATACTGTGAACACTGACCTGATTTTTGGATCTTGAGAAGGGGGGATTTTTAAAATGTAGATAGTTGTTACATTTGGTGTTCCTGCAGAAGGGACAATTGGTAGAGCCTTTTATTCAACTCTCTTACCCCACCCCCTCATTATCAAATATTGATTCTGTCATTTATTAGCTGCATTGGCTTAAAAGCATATGCAATCTCTTTGATTCTAAGCTATATTCTACAAAAAATAATACATAATAGTAATTTTAGTACATTACTGTCAACTTTGTTATGTGATTAATAAATTAGAAGGCAAGTAAAAGTACCTCCTTAGTCTGGCATTGTAAGCACCACATAAATATGGATTATCTTTTCTCTTGTTCTTCTTAATGCAGTTTGTGATGCACATGTGTGTTCATGTGTATGCGTGTGTGTTCACACATGCACATGTGTGTGTTTGTATTTGTATATGAGAGCTGGGTTTTTTATACTTAGAAGGTGGAAAGAGAGAACTGTACAACACAGGAGGATAGTATTTTGTTGTTGCTGTTTAAATATATAAAGTGCACTAAATTATGTCTTATAAACTTTTTGCTTTTTGCACTTTGTTGGTTAATTTCTTCCAAGCTGTATGCATCATAATTAGAGACCTAAAGGTTCTAAACAGTTCTCTAATAGTAAAGGAAAAAAATGTCTTAAAGTTGTAAGAAAATGTTGCTAAATTGACTACCTAGCAAATCCCGCCCTCTTTTTAACTTTCCAAGATTTATGGCACACATGAAATTAGCTTGAAAAGTAAAAGAGTCTCCTCACCGCGGCTCATCTCAAGGAGTTTGACCTTGACACTCAACTCCCTCTGATTAAATGTCTGCTCTGAATAATGAGCCTTTCAAGAACTAAGCCTCCTTGAATATGGGACACTAATATTGCACCATTCTTTTCTTCCCATGCAGACCACCCTGAATCTCAAAGTGAATTTTTCAGGGCAGCATAACCCATCCTAAATGGTTACTAGAATGGTGTGGACCCAAACCTGTTGCCTGGTCTCAGAGAAGAGTCAGAAAGAGTTGATCGTTTTCAAGCCTCTGGCGGCAGCAGCTCTGCTGTCTCTGCTTTGTTTCCTCCGTGGACTTCTTGCCCTGGATGAAAAATTCCTTTTTGGGTCCACTCAACACTCAGTTATCTCTCAAAGGAGCTCAAAGGCCCCTGAATCTTGACATGATCTGGAAGAGACCAAAGACTCATCCTAGTCTAGGCCTTTAGAAACCTAAGTAAAGCATTAGGAGCTAACTCAAACCTCAGAGAAAATTTAAAATTGCAAATGTGTGGCATGAGTATAAAACTATCTTCATCACTACACCTAATAAATGTTTCCATTCCTACATTTAATGAATATATTCCATGTAGCCTGTGTTATGCTAGAAACTGAGATGGCAGAGGTAAAATCAAACATGCCCTGTCTCATGAAGCTACAATAAAATGCGGATGAGGGTGCAGGCAGTTACCTTTTTCACAACTGCTGACATTTGACCAAATGCAGTGTGTATTTCACTAGGACTCAACTTTTAGTTCACTCAGACCAGGCTCAATCAATCAAACTTGCCTCCCTGAGACTTGCATCACAGTCTGTGATCTAAGAAACACACAGAGTGGAAGCAATAGCTTTGAAAGCCCAGGTGCCAGAGCTTATGGTTTTCTATGGTAATAGCCAGTCTCCAGGCTTGAAGCTACAACATCGTCTGTTCATCAGCAGTGAGGGCAGAGTCTTCCCTTGCTGGCTCTGTAGTATTTACTGGTCCTGGTTCCATATTCCTGCCTCATGTCTAAACCTGGTTACCTAGCATTCTCTACAATTTTATGAACTACTCAATACTCTTTCAGTGATTTGATTTTAGTTTAAACAAACTGTGGTCAGTTTTTTATTTTTTTTTATTGCTTCCTATTTCTGTTATTTCTTCCTATTAAGACCCTAGCTGATAAAAACACTATGTGTATGTGTGCCTGGGTGTGTGTGCATGTGTGTGTGTGTGTGTAGGTATACAACTGTATTTGTCTGTTTTCACATTGCTGATAAAGACATACTCAAGACTGGGGAGAAAAAGAAGTTTAATTGAACTTACAGTTCCACATGGCTGGGGAGGCCTCAGAATCATGGTGACAGCAAGAGAAAAAATAGGAAGATGCAAAAGCAGAATCCCCTGTTAAAACCATCAGATCTCCTGAGACTTATTCACTAGCACAAGAACAGTACGGGGGAAACCGCCCCCATGATTCAATTATCTCCCACCAGATCCCTCCCACAACATATGGGAATTATGAGAGTACAATTCAAGATGAGATTGGGGTGGGGGCACAGAGTCAAAGCATATCAATGAATCTATAAAAAATTTTTAAATTATAAAAATGCTGAAATGACAAGGATCTAGTAGAATATAAACTTCATAAAAGCAGGACTTTCTGTTAATTTTTCTGTTTTACCAGGAATTTAATAAATATTTGTGCAGTGAATGTATGAATGAGTGAATGAATGGATATTTGTCAGTGGAATATCTGGATGCACACAGTTTGAGTAAACCTTTTAACCAATTGGTGGATTTGGACCCAAGAAAAATTTTTACGTAAATTCTTCATATTTTAAATAACTTTGTGACTGCCTACTTTCAAATTTCCCAGAAACATGCAAGCACTTGATATAGTGAAGTCCGAGTTGCAGAATCATGCTGACATCTCATAATGCCTGAGAGAAAGACTAATCTCCTCAACTCTGCACAACCAGTCCTCTAAAGAAGTCTTCTTGGGCGCGGTGGCTGAAGCCTGTAATCCCAGCACTTTGGGAGGCCCAGACAGGCGGATCACGAGGTCAGAAGATCGAGACCATCCTGGCTAACACGGTGAAACCCCATCTCTACTAAAAATACAAAAAACTAGACGGGCGAGGTGGCGGGCGCCTGTAGTCCCAGCTACTCGGGAGGCTGAGGCAGGAGAATGGCGTAAACCCGGGAGGCAGAGCTTGCATGAGCTGAGATCCGGCCACTGCACTCCAGCCTGGGCGACAGAGCAAGACTCTGTCTCAAAAAAAAAAAAAAAAAAAAAAAAAAAGAAGTCTTCTTTTCTCTGTGGGACAAATACAAACCTCAAGGCAAAATCTAACAGAATCCTCTGTGTTTATTTCTGAAATAGAATGCTATGGGTTTGACTGCAAGGGAAAAAAGAACAGATTTCTGCTAAATAATTTGACATACCCTCAATGTTGCCATTTTGTTCCATGTTCCTTATTCACATAGTGCAGAGGTGTAGGAACACACAGGGCTGTGCATCAATTTCATCACTTGTGTTTTGCACACATTATGCTGCGAAAGAGAGCTAAACAAAAGCTAAACTCTGGCTCTGCAGCCTGCTTGCTTATAGCATGACAGCACCCATCGCAGGCTGTCACCTGCCAAGCACCCGCCTGCACGTCCAAGCAGCAGATGTTAAGTGAACATCCCCACCAGTAAAAAGGCATCTATCAACTTGCTTCCCAGTCAGTTGGCATCAGTTAATGAAGACTTTATGCACTTCTGAATAATAACAGTAGAAGTAGCTGGCAAGTCTGAACTTAGAAGAAAAATCTACAATTTTCTTTTATAAAATAAAAGCTGGCCTATTATTTCAGCCAAAGTAACAATAACAGTACCCTGAAGATACCACCTTTGGCAATCAAATTCATTCTACGGGCATAACAGCTGAAATCTATTTTTCCTTCTGATTGCTCATTAGTCTAGTACTGGAATATGCACTTTTATCTATTATTTTACCTGAATTTGAATACAATAGAGGGAAGTCTCCTTAATAGTAAAGAAACTCATTCCACAAAAATAATTTCCTAAAGTCATTTATTCTGAAAAGAGTAATTTAAAATACACACATACACACACATACTCTGCCTTATTAATTTCACCCTGTAATTATATTTTTAGATGATTGCTTGTGTATTTTCTCTCTTTAAAATGAAAATTAAAGGTCTGATGACTTGGGTTGATTTAATTTGCCCAGGGAGAGGAACTCCCACCCCAGTTCTGCGATAGAGAATTTGTTACTGTGTCATTACTCAATGTATAGAATTATAGGATGCTAGTATCACTTGTTTTTTTTTGTCATGGTTTATTTCAGTTTTGTTTTGCTTTGCTTTTGTGTTTTTTTGAGACTGAGTCTCACTCTGTCACCCAGGCTGGAATGCAGTGGCGTGATCTCAGCTCACTGCATCCTCTGCCTACTGGATTCAAGAGATTCTCCTGCCTCAGCCTCCCAAGTAGCTGAGATTACAGGTGCCTGTCACCACACTCGGCTAACTTTTTGTATTTTTAGTAGAGATGGGGTTTCACCATGTTGGTCAGGCTGGTCTTGAACTCCTGACCTCAAATGATCCACCCTCCTTGACCTCCCGAAGTTCAGGAATTACAGGTGTGAGTCACCATGCCTGGGCTATTTGCTTTTAAATCTCCCATTATGTAGTTATATGAATGAACTGGGGGAAACAAAACATCATTTGAATGTACTGCTTTGGCCAGGTCATGCACTTTCTTTCTGTGTGTTTAACCAAATGTGAACAAAAAATAGAAATAAACTTACAATTATTCAGGGCCAGAAAGAATTGAAGCTATCATTTAGCTCAATACTGTTTTTACATATGGGGAAACCGATACTCAAAATTCTCTTATCAAGTATCTCCAAAGTCATGTTGTTAAGCAGAAGGAAAGGCTGGCTGACTCCCGATTTCTTAACCTGGTTCAAGGCTCTTTCCAGATTTATTGACTTTCAGTTCCATTAGTTGCTTTTTATCATGATCTTTGTGCAGATGATGAGCCTTGGGAGAGGTGTAAATTCTCTAAGGGCATTTTTATAAATACATGCAGAATGATGAACAGGAACTGAAATTGCTTACCTATGTACATTTATACAACCTTGAACTGCATCCACCTTTCACTTGGTATGAAGTGAGAGTATCTCACCCATAGAATCTTCATTTTAATGGAGGTTACACACACGTCCTACTCTTTTACCAGAGCTCCTACCATTTTCTTAGACACATGTATTATTTTGTGGTATAAAATATCTATTCCAGCATTGCCTGATGTCCAGATTTCTCTTTCACAATTCCTTTTCCCAAATTCTATCTGCTAGGATTTTATTTATCTTTCAGGATAAAATCAACTGATGCCTTTTCATGGTATTCTAAGTGGTCCTCTCTCTCCCCCTAAATCTTCATATTTTACTTAGAATTAGAGCTATATTCGAGCTTGCATCTTACTTGTGTAATGTTCAAAGCATCTAGGCCAGGCGCAGTGGCTCATGCCTGTAATCTGAGCACCTTTGGGAGGCCGAGGCAGGCAGATCATGAGGTCAGGAGATCAAGACCATCCTGGCCAATGAGATACCCCTTCTCTACTAAAAATACAAAAATTAGCCAGGTATGATGGCATGTGCCTGTAGTCCCAGCTACTTGGGAGGCTGAGGCAGGAGAATCACTTGAACCCACGAGGCAGAGTTTGTAGTGAGCTGAGATTATGCCACTGCACTCCAGCCTGGGGCACAGAGAGAGACTCTGTCTCAAAAAAAAAACAAAACAAAACAAAACAAAAAAAAAACACAAAAAAACAAAAAAACATCTAGCATTTACTTAGCAAAAATTTGTTAAATCCAATTCAGTTTCTCACACAGTGATAGCCAATAAACATTAAAAAATGTTGCATGAATGAATGAATAACTGAATGGCATCTATAAATCCATCTGGGACTGTCCACTGAAAAGCAATTTCTACAACTCTAGCTTCTCTCTAGATTGCTACATTGACACTCTATGCCCTGGTTCCTGCAGCATTCTCAGCAGCAGATGTCGCCAATGCCATAGGATCAATACTGCATAAAAATTGGCCTCTGGGGCCAGGCACAGTGGCTCACGCCTGTAATCCCTGCTCTTTGGAAAGCCGAGGTGGGTAGACCCCCTGAGGTCAGGAGTTGGAGACCAGCCTGGCCAATATGGTGAAACCCCATCTCTACTAAAAACACAAAAATTATCTGGGCATGGTGGCAGACACCTCTAGTCCCAGCTACTCAGGAGGCTGAGGCAAGATAATTGCTTGAACCCAGGAGGCCGAGGTTGCAGTGAGTCAAGAATGTACCACTGCACTCCAGAGGGGTGAAAAATTGGCCTCCAGAATCCTCTGATTACTCTGTCTCCAAAAGGAACTTTACAGCCCAATTTATCTTGTTTTCAACTTCCTACATATTTTTAATCTCTTTGATTTTTAATGCTACTCCCTTATTCCCTCATTCCTTAGGCCCTTTCTTCTTTCCTTAAACCTAATACTTAATCTTCCTTCTCCAAATCTGTGTAGAGCTTTCCGTCCTTGAATATGCTGTGCTTTTTACTTGACTTCTTTATATTTTTGCCAGACAGCAAATATTTCTTCACATGCAACAGGTAATGAAATAAACTCAATTTCTTCCCAGAAAAATGACCATTCTTCTGATTTTCCAATATTTGTCCAGCTCTTATACAAGCAGTGATACTTTTTTTACCCAACAGGATTGACAACACTTTGCACCAGAATTGTGTTTCTTCCCATACTCGCAGCCATCATTCGCTTGGCTATTGCTGATTCTTCCTCTGTTGCAGGCACTGCACTACTTTCTTGGAGGTACCTACATGAATGAGATATAGTTCCTTCCTCCAAGGGCCTCACCGTGTAAAATGGATAGTATGTGTATAAAGAGATAATGATTACAGTGTGAAGAGCACTTGATCATGGAAACCACCAAGACTCTGGAAGCATCAAGCTGAGCGTCAGTCTCAAAGTTGCATGGTATCAGAGAAAGCTTTCTTCAGCAGGCTGTGCTTGAATACATTTCATACAAAAGTTGCAATTGGTTATAGAAGCTGTTATAGGGTAAAACAGGCTTCATACATCGTTGAATCTTCTCAAATCATGCAACACACATGTCAAATTTAAAAATGCTTGAATTATGACTCTATATATGTTCTTAATCTTTCATTTCGATAATATTTCAAATATGAATTTGCAACTCACATTTCTATAATATTTCTGCAATAGTATTTCTGCAGTATTTCTGTAGTATTATATAATATTTCTATAATATGCATTGCTGTGATAGTCTCTCTGTCTTCAGCATCTTCTCCTATCCCCATCCTACAGTCATTCTCTAGGTTTACATCTGATTAATCTCACCAAAGCATTACTTTTTAAGTATGGATCCCCAAGGCCTATTCAATAAGCTCCAAACTCCACAACCAAACATTCCATGCCCCAATACTGAGACCCCAATCTATTTTCCAAACATTACTTTTCTGTGCAAACTATTTGCAGTAGTCAATTTAGTCTATACCTTTCCTCTGAGATATATTATTCAGTTCTTCAGAGAGTTCAAAGCTTCTTTAAGAGGTTTATAAAGCAGAGCAATAGACCAGTAATAAGAAGAAACAGTGGGTTCCCAGGTAGATGTTCAGGAATTCAAGGACCAAAATGTTACTGCAACGAGTGAGACCGGAAAAAAAAAAGAAAATGTCAGTCAAAGGTATTCTTTGTTTACTCGAATTACATAGAAACCTTGAGTTTCCAAAACTGACAAGGAAAATTTTTGCAAAATTTTCAGCACTTTTAACTTACTTTTTTTCAAAATACTGCAAAAAAATTTTTTTTCTTTTAGTATTTGTAGCTCTACTCCCTCTGTCTGAAAGAGTGAAGGCAGCAGGAAAACACAAGTATAATAGAGGAACAGTATGCCAACTATTTTCAACCATGCCAGAAATCATTAAAATTGAAATCAGGGGCTTCGAGTGTTATCAGCTCTGGTGATTCATTCTATCTGAATGCCTGCTTTCTTTCTCTGCTCCTAATGATCTCTCCATTCTGTTTCCTGCACCTTCACCTCTGTGACTGCTAGCAACTGCAAAAACCTTATTTTTTGTGTGTTGGTTGTAGCAACTCATTTGCAAATGTGGATCTTTAGCATGTATTTATTTATTTATTTATTTATTGAGATGAAGTTTCACTCTTGTCATCCAGGCTGGAGTGCAATGGTGCGATCTTGGCTCACTGTAACCTCCACCTCTTGGGTTCAAGCTATTTTCCTGCCTCAGCCTCCCAAGTAGCTGGGATTACAGGCACCTACCACCATGCCCGACTAACTTTTTTTTGTATTTTTAGTAGAGATGGGTTTTCGCCATGTTGGCCAGGCTGGTCTTGAACTCCTGACCTCAGGTGATCCACCCGCTTCGGCCTCCCAAAGTGGTGGGTTTACAGGCATGAGCCACCGCACCCAGCCAACTTTAGCCTTTATTAATCCCCTCTACTTCTGTAGTTCTGTAGCTTCATAGTCTGTAATCTGTCTCCTCATTCTCTGGCTTTCGGTATGGTGCAATCTTGTTAAAATTGTTGGATGGAAATTGGTCATACATTTTGTAGATCAGCGAATTCAATAAATCTTTAGTACATGCAAACACACACATACAAGCACACACGCATGCACTCACAAAAGGCAAATTTCTTTCTAGACAGAATTTTATAGCTGTTATAGAGTAGTGGTATTTAGTATATGAGCTATTATTGCATAGTGGTGTTCAGCATATGAGCTGTTATGGAGTAGTGGTGTTTAGGATGTACCACAACAAAATATGACTATAGGAGACCAGAATATGCCTCTTTAGCATAAGGATGATTTTGAGCTGATTAATTTGAGCAACAGCAAAGATAAAAGAAGCTCTGAAAACAGTAGAAGTTATCCTTTCACGAGAGCAATTTATATCTGTAAAGGAAACATCCATTTGTAAGAAGGTCTTCTTCTCTGTAGCAGGAAGGGAAGGATGACTCTCAGTCACTAGAAACTCGCATCTGTAGAGAAGACATGGACCAATTGGCATAACAAATCTTATCCTGCTTCCTGTGCTTCTATGGGTCATCTTCCCACTACTGCTTCTTACCCAAACACTCTTATTGTTTCAGCTGAAGATGGCATTTAAGCCTAAATTTAAGCCGCTTCTTTGAGATTTACTCATTTTCCCTGGATATCTTCTTTGTATACATAAGGTATACATGTTATTAAACTTCTGTTTGTTTTTCTCTTGTGAATCTTTCTTTTGTTACAGGGATTCGTCCCAACTAAGAACTATGAAGGGTAACGAATGCCAACATAAAACAGTCAAAAGGCTCAGCATCCAGTTAGAAGAGTTTACTCAAGCACAAAGGTAGGGCAGCTGTCCAGGGAGCAGAATTACACCAAAGAATGACGATCAGTGCTCCTAGTGAGGGGAAAAATGAGGACTGTTTCTATAAGCAAAAATGGAAGGACTGAACAGAACTGTAACATTTTCCGTGCAAAGGCTAACATGCAGATAAAAGATTTGATTGGCTAATATTGATTACACTCTAAAAGGTTTGCTTAACATTCTCTCATAAAGTGTAATAGTCACAAGGGTCTCTATCTTCATGTCATCTAGTTGAGGTTTAAGTGAAGAACAGGGAGTCTGGTCAAGGTATAATGTCTCCAGGCAAAGGTCAGTAAGCAGTAGTTATGCACCAGAGAAGAAAAACAGCTGTGTTACGCGAGTCCGTTTTCAGGGTTTATCTTTCCCCCTTGGCATAGTAAATTTGGAAGGTCCTGAGGTTTTATTCTCTTGTCAGAGGAGAAAATTATTTTTCCTCCTGTACAAGAGATAATGGAGCAGGCAGCAGGTCCCAAACACTGTCCTTCCTTGGGTCCCCACTACACTCAATATTTATAGCATTCAGACACTGTATTATGCTTATCTCTACTTTTCACCTCCTCCTCCCCTTGAGGGCTCCAGGAAGGTAGGGAATATAGCCTTCGTTTCTGATTCTCCATACCAGCCTACTTGTAGCATGTCACAAATGCTCAATGTCTGTGGACTAACTGAGTCAAGGGCTATTTTTTAGTATTGGGAACTAGACATGATTTCATGCTTAAAACTTCCTCTAAAGTAGAGATTCTAAGTTCTGTTCTTGTTTTATAATGTATCTTTCTCCACATTCTTTCGGAATTTGAATGGTATTGATGAGAAATTCTAAAATAGTTTCTAAATTATTTTATGATGTTTTGAGAAATTCTAAAATATTTCCAAAATAGAAATAAAAGACCTAGAATGAATTTAGTTTTATTTAGAAAAATGTGTGCTTTTGCAGAAATGAATACCCAGAGGAAACAGGAGGAAAATGTCAACGTGGGCTTGCTCATCTGCAGTAGGTGTTACACACATGCACACACACACACGCACACACACGTGCACACACACACGCACATGCACACGCACGCACACGCATGCACACACACGTGGATATGCACATGCACGCACACACGCACACACACACACATGCACGCACACACACCAGGCCACACACATCCTCCTCTGTTTTCTTGTAATCAGGGAAACTGTATTCCATAGTGTGGGCATGGATCAGAGGAAAGCTCACTCAACAGTCGATTCATTTCCAGGACACAGAGATATTAAATATACTCAAGCTCACTAGTAATTAGAAAAATGCAAATCTTAGTAAAATTAAATGCCATTTGTAATTTTCAGACTGACAAGTTCAAAAACAAAATGAAACATCTAGAGCTGATAAGAATGAGAAGGCATGTATTGTGGATGAAAATGCATTTTTGGAAGGCAATATGTACACACCCTTTAGTAACTACTTTGAACAGTCTTTCCCCAGAATGCATGCAAAGGCATAAAAGAATATCCACTGCGGGAGAGTTGGACTTAGCCAAAATAACAAACAATGTCAAGTCTGCATGTATATCAGGAAAAGAATGTTTAAATTATTCATAATGCATCTGTGCAAAGAATACTGTATAACCAATAAACAGAATGAAAAGGCCATTATGTATTAATTTGTCCGCATGTATTATGAAACAAAACGCATGACAGAACAGTATGTGTAGAATGATCTCTCTCTCTCTCTCTCTTTCTCTTTCTCTCTCTCTCTGTGTGTGTGTGTATTCCATTACATACATTTCTGGAAATGTATACATCCAACTTTTACCATTGTATAAGTATTGCAATCTGTGTTTAAAGTGGAGAGATGCAGTGTAGACACTTTTATGTATTTATGTGCTTAAAACCAATAAAAACATGGAGGATAAATTTATGTAGACTTTTTACATACAGAAGTTTATACTGCTTTCTGAATGATAAAATAATCCATTAATTAGTTGAAAATTGTGTTTTTAAAATTTTAATAAAAGCCTTCAAATAAAGTGTTCAAATAATAAAAGCCTTCAATATTCAGGGCATTCACAAATTATATCCCCTTTTCTTAGTGCAAGTGTGGTTTAAAGCACCACTCCAGGGCCTTCAGACTTCCAGAACAGAGAGCTTTGGGAAGAGCATGCTGGGCTGCTGGCTTCTGTTTCCAGCTTTTCTGTTTCTCCAGCTGTAATTTAGCCTCAGCTATAACTCCAGGGCACGAGGAAATCATAGCCATTTAGCATTCTCCCTAGGGGCTTATTTGCTGGCTCTAAGTGCCACAAGATGGAGATACATATACATCTTAATCTCTCACAGTCTTAGCAACTACTACTGATGAGGCAGGCTACAAATATTTTAATTATGCATAATTCCTCCAAAAAATGATATTTAGTTTATTGTGAAGTTCTGATGGCTATAACCTCAAATGAGGATAATTCTGTAAGTTCTACCAAGAATTCAGACAACCTATATGTGCAAAAAGCCAGAGTTTAAAGACAAAAACCTATGGTTTAGGTACTTCAAATATATCATATATATGTGTAATATTCCTTATCCCAACTTCACAAATGAGGTGTGAGTTCTCATTATACAGAAAAGAAAACTGAGGTTGAGCAGGATTAAGTAACGGTCTCAAAGTTATACAGTTGATAAATGGGTATACCAGGATTAGGATCTAGTTTTGTCTGACTCCCAAACGTACAGTTTCTTCTGGAACATGTTCCCCTCCAAAGCATTCAGCTTTAGTAAAGTAGGTATTGGGGATCAGAAACCTATACCCCAAAATATGGTGCTTCGACTGGCTAAACTGAAGAGGAAGCTTCTGAAGGTCTCTGTGACTATCCCCAGCTCCATCTTCTCTCTTCCAAAGCACAGGATAAAATCGTTCTCTAAAGTTTCCTAATCTGCCTAAGGTCCAGACCACCAAAAAGAAGAAAACAGTGACTTCTGGTCCCTTCCCTGAGTTTTCATTAACTGAATCTCATATCACAAGAAGAAAAACTGAAGCTGGTCAATGCAGCTGGGCCAACTTTTGTCACAAACTATTGTGCGTACCCCACAGACTTTGTCCCAGGCCACTGTATGTTTTTCAAATCCATTGATAATCCTAAAGATAATTTACTAACTCCTCAAAATCACCCACACTTGCCCATCTCCCTTTCTCCTAGGAAGAGTGTATATAAGGACCTGTACCTCATTGGGTAGTGGGGTAATCACTCTGGGGTTTCCCCCTTGTGTATGTTAGTGCATTTGTATGCCTTTCCTCCTATGAATCTGCCTTTTGTCAGTTGATTTTCAGTGAACATTCAGAGGACGAGTGGGCAGTTATCCCTTTGCCTCTACAGAAATTAATGAACTTTCCATTTGACTTCCAGGCATGACTTTTATAACCACCAACTTTAATTTCAGTCATCTGTGTGGTTGCTAATTGGGAAGAACCCCATCCATCCCAATTATATTAGGCTGGGTTGATTCTCAAAATTGATGTTATCCTATAAGACCCAGAGTTTCCCCTAATATATAGAATCCCAACTATCAGGCATTATCGAAGTGGAGAAAACACCAATAAATGAGAATGTAATTAACCACAACCTAACTAACCAAAGACACTTACTAAAAAACAATTTGGAAGTAAACCAAAAATGACCTTAATCTGGACACAGAAACCCACCTTTCAGAGGTTGGTGCAAGTCCATGGAACCCCCTCATCCCCTGTATATTTTTTACTTTCCTGCAACCCAAGCCAGTGACCCTGTTTGGGCAGATGGAGTTGTAGCACAGTTTGCGCATTGGAAACAACTGAGGTTAGATCTCGAAGACCTGGCGTGGAACCCAGCCCTCTCATTTCTCTTCAGTGTTACAATGGCTAGATGACTCAGACGTTTTAGCTAATGCTGCCACAAAGAGTTTGCCGAGGATTAGAGATGCTTACTGTAAATTCTTCCCACCATGTATTTATTCACAAATGAACTCAAAAAAATCATTCAAGAACAGTTCTGAGTGCCTCCAGTGCCTGACATATGCCGAAAGAAGTTGATTCCTGGATTACTATCTAGAAGGTGGGGGGTGGGGTTGGAGAGGCATACAGGAGAACAGGTAATTGCAAATATATTTGGCCTAAACTATCTGATCATTAGATAATAGCTATTGTGACTTTCTTAATGTCACACAAAACCCCTAGCAAGACAAATAATGATCTAATCATAATAGTACGTTATATTTATCTGTAAGGTGGGGCCTAGGGGCTTGATTCAAACATTGTAACAAGGTTTTCAAAACAGCAATGTCTAAAATTTATAATTTATATGTAATCCTTGTACATATTTATGAGGTAGAAAGCGATGTTTCAATACATATATAAATTGTGTAATGTTCAAATCAGGGTAATCAGCACATCCATTGCCTTGAACATTTATCTTTTCTTTGTGATGAAGACATTCAAAACTTCTCTTTTAGCTATTATTATAAATGTGGTTTAGCTTAAAGCTTTAACTAAGAAGTTCAGCTAAACATGGCCCTCATTCATATTCACCAAGATGTTACCAGAATGATTTTTCTGATTTTGGTTAAAAAGCAATTGAAGAAAAATTGGCCTCAATGATGTGGGAGCACTTTGCTTAAAAGTAGATCCAATCTCCATTCTGCACAAAATACATGCTATGTTTGCAATATTCCTTCATCTATACTGGGTTTATATAAAAAGTAAACAAGATATTTTACAATCCATATTTAGTGATGTGCTTACACAATTAGAGACTTTTATGAATCATCTTCATTATGCATTTAAACAGTTCATAAAAGTTATGAGTCCAATGTATTTACCCCTTTTTGTTGTTGTAAACCTTTAACTATAATGGCAGTGAGAACAAAGAAACCAAAATGTGCATATTCTAGAAGCTCCACACCAACCCTTGCTTCAATTATGCATGAATTAACAGAAATGAATTTGCAGCGTTTTATTTCTTGGTGTAATGGAGCTCAAGTATTTCATAAAGTGTAACCATACAGCAAATTCTGAGCTCGTTTTAGAATAATTAGCACATTGATGTTACTTGTGTAGTTAAAAGAAAATGTTAAAATTTTCCCATTGTAAGCAGTTTTTGAAGGCTCACTCTGTTCTCTAAAGTGAGCAATCTTTCATTCTGAAGAAAGCTAGAAGCTCCATCTTCCCTGCATTTCATCTTCTTCCTCTTATACCTCGATTAAACTACTAGTGCTTATTCAGACAAGTCTTAATTACAGGCCTCAAGCAAGTGAAAGAGCCTCCGTAGATTAAGTTGGTAATTTTTTTAAAATGATGCATTTACCTCAAGTTACTCCTGTTCAGTCCTATGAATAATTAAAGCTCAGCTAAGGGAGACCTAAAATCTGTACCTTAAAATGTCTTCATTTAACATTCTCACCAAAATTTGACATCCTCATATAGCTTTCCCCGGTCCTTTCCATAAAAGGAAAGTCCCTCTCTTGGGAGAAGGAAGAAACTACATTTACAGAGCTTCTACTATATGTCAGACACGCGACTGTGTGAAGTATGCTCCATTCCTAGTTCTCTGACTGTTAGCATAATTCTGGAGGTGACCATAGTCATTCCTATCTTACAAATGAAGAGAGCAAGGCTCAAAAATGTTAAGTAAGTTTCTCGAAGCCACAGAAGCCAATCAGGACAAAGGGAGGACTTCATTCAAATGAGTCAGTCTGGACTCTTCCTAACTGTAGAAAGTATTTCTGAGATAATGGAAAGCTTTTTTTGCTAGAAAACTGAGAGATAGCCAAGGGGAACTTGGCAAAACTACGGAAGTTTCTGTTGAGATTTGCACCATAAACGACTTGGATATGTTAGACACAGCTTCCCAGACAGGATTTTGATAGATGCAACTGTAGCAAACAAAGAAAAAAAAATGAATAAGAAATAATGTAATTGTTTTTAATTTCCACCAAGCACTTACTGAATGATTAGGACATGCCGAAAACTATGCTGGGCTTCAGGAAAAATACTTTCATATAATTGGATGAATTCTTTTCTTATAGAGTTAGAGTTAAATATGAGGACTAGATAAGCAAAGTGCATACTTTATAATCTAATGAGACAAGAATAACACCAGGATCTAGTGAGACAGATGCTAATGCCAGAACTTTTGTTCACAGATGTAACCCAAACGCCTAGTACTTGGCACAAAATAGGTGCTCAATAAATACAAACAAAAGAGAGCTAGGAATATCTAGGAGGAGGACTTCACACAAATTAAGTGGGGAGAGTGTGTGAAGTATGAGGCATTCTGGTGGTGAGGAATAGTATGTGCAAACGCTAGTAAGAAGTAAGTGAGTCTGGGCAGCTCCTTTTCTAGGAAAGAAAATGCTTGGAGTATAGGCCACAGGGACCAAGGACAGAGACTAGACAGCAATACAGAAAATAGAGTGAAAAATACTTTTTGGAAAAGGATGTTCAGAGTTGGATATGATCTGGATCAGATTGCTCTATCTTTGGTCCTGAGACAAATGCATTTGGATTAAGGCAAGACTTTCAAAGCACTTTTCCAAGGATTCATTTCTTAAGTAATGAAAATATATTAAAATATATTGCAATATATTAAGAAATTGCCTTGGTATAATATATTAAGTGTGTGATATTGTAATATAATAAGAAACATATATTTAGTCCTTGTCTCAGGTTCCTGGCAAAGGCTTCTAAAATTCTTGTAACTTCCTGAGTGGTGGCGGTGAGAGAAGCATCTTTTGTTATCCATAGTCAGCCCTTTCAACCGTACCTGAGTTTATGCTAAGGTGGTGACTCTCCATGGGCTCTAGATAGCTTTAAGCTGGGGGCTGGTGACCAAACGAACCAATCCCATGAGTAGAGGGTTGGAACTTTCAACCTCACCCCAACCTCTGGGGTCAGAAAGGGAGCAGGAGAGATTGAATCAATCACCAACAGCCAATGATTGAATCAATCATGCCTATGTAATGAAACTGTAATAAAATCCCAAAACAGAGTTCAGAGTGCTTCCAATTTGGTGACCACATGGAGATGCTGGGTGGGTGGCACAGCTGGAGAGGGCCTGGAAGCTCCACACATAACCCTCATACCTTGCCCTGTGTGTCTCTTCCAGCGTTTTACGAGTTATATCCTTTATAACAATAAACTACTAGTAGTAAGGAAACTGTTCTCCTGAGTTCTGTAACTTGTTTTAGCAAATTATAGAACTCAAGGAGGGGGTTATGGGAACTCCCAATTTACAGCCAGTCGGTCCAAAGTATGAGAAATGCTGGACCTGCAGTGGTCATCTCAAGCAGGAGCAGTCTTGGGGGACTGCTCCCTTCACCTTCTGGTTCTAAAGTTAGCATCAGAATTCACTGAATTGTTGAACACCCGCTTGATGTCTGGAGAATTGAAGAATTGGTTGTTGGTGTAGACAAAACCCACACATTTGCTGTCAGAAGTGTTTTGTGGGCAAAAAACAGATCATAATAGTTATGGGGAGAAGCAAAGGGTTTTTTAATTATTATTATTATTTACTATGGGATAATATGTTTTATAAATCCATCCAAATGGAAATATTACATAAATGATTTTTAAGCTTATTTGACAACAAGTAACTTGGGAAACCAGGAAATCTAGAAAACATGAAGCACTTACCTAAAGGCACTGTATAAGATCAGCTACAACTCCCAAATCTTGCTCCACTCATTAGTTTTGTCATTTGCTAGGTAGCTATGGAGCAGGCTTAGTATCTGCAGTAGTTAGGGTAAACTCTGAATACACGTATATCCAATAATTGCATGTCTTTTTTTTTTTTTTTTTTTTTTTGTGACAGGAGTCTCTCTCGGTGGCCTAGGATGGAGTACAGCAGTGCCATATCAGCTTGCTGCAACCTCCACCTCCCAGGTCCCATGTTCAATCAATTCTCCCACCTCAGTCTTCAGTTGCTGGAACCACGGGCTTGCGCCACCACTCCCAGCCAATTTTTGTATTTTTAGTACAGAGGTTTCATCATGTTGATCAGGCTGTTCTTGAATTCCTAGCCTCTAGTGATCTGCCCACCTTGGTCTCACAAGATGCTGGGACTACAGGCATGAACCATCACATCTGGCCATGAATTGCAGGTCTTTTCATTATCCCCTGTCATGCTGGCTAAATCTCTGTATCTTGGTTTGACCTTTAGATTTTCATTGCTCCAGTCCTGCTGGTTTCAGATTGTTACTGAAAATGGGTATTTGGCCAACCCTACCCCATATCACTGGAAACCCATCGCTCTACCTAATTCTAACAAAGCATCTTTTCAAATGAGTGACACTTACTTCTATATGCTCTTGGGATGTGCTTTTCACTAGAGACCCCTACCCGTGACTTATACAAAACACTGTTACATTCAGTTTACTCTTGCTTTGGGTATCCTACAGAGTTGAACCTCCTTATATATCAAATGGTTGTAAATCACAACTAAACTTACTATTTGCATTTGAATAATACTGTTTACAAAACCACTGGCCATCCGCTGGGTGTGGTGGCTCATACTTGTAATCCTAGCATTTTGGGAGGCCAAGGCAGGCAGATTACCCGAGACTGGAAGTTCAAGACCAACCTGGCCAACATGGTGGAAACTCTTCTCTACTAAAAATAAAAATAAAATAAAAACAAAAAATTAGCTGGGTGCAGTGGCATGCGCCAGTAATCCGAGCTTCTGGGAAGGTTGAAGCAGGAAAATCGCTTGAACCAGGGAGGTGGAGGTTGCGGTGAGCAGAGATCACGCCACTGCATTCCAACCTGGGTTACAGAGCGAGACTTTGTCTCAAAACAAAACAAAACAAACAAACAAACAAACAAAAAAACTACTGATCTTCCATCTTGAAGCCTAGCCCTTCGATAAGGTCAGAATCCTCAGCTCCAGATCTCCTGGTCTGGGCATATCCTCCCCTATCCCTATCTGCCACCATGTAGTCATAAGCTATCCTAATTTGAAGCTAAAACACCTTGGACAACCAATAAGAGAAAACAGCACAGATAGTTACTAACACAATATTTACCTTTGCACATTTATTGACTATGATTTGTTCTGTTCCTTCCAGATCATTGCTAGTAGGTGGCTAACTTTCATATGAGGTGATGACAACCCCATTGTCTTCACATTCAAATTGCCTTTCCTTTACATGGGTGTCACTTTCCTTGGTCCTTCCATAGTAGCTGACATTGCTTCTTTCTTAAGTCACAGATGTTTATCTTCATCTCTTATCTTCCCAATTGAAAGTTCTTCATATTCCTTATTCATCAGATTTTTTTGAGCAGGTTTTAGATAAGCTTCAAGGCCACATTTTGGGCATCTGATAAAATTGTCCTCAATGGCTGGGGCTTTTTGCTAAATTTCCATTAAGTGTCTTTTAAATATTAAGGCTGAGGCTATTGCTAGAGTGCTGGCTTCTTTAGCCAAATTTAATTTAAAATCCATAGAGACACACTCATATATATACACATTCACATAGTTATTTATTACTATAATTCTCATTGTTGGTCAAGTTTGCTTTTAGTTTCATTTTGTTTTACAAAATTGTCCAGGCCAAAATTGATAACAATAGCTCATAGAATATTGCAACCTACAAGTAGTAAATCCCTTAATTTGTGGAATATTACAATGATGTTATAGTAAGAAAACCAATAATTTCCACAAATTTAACCTATGATTATCCATACATTCTTCCAAAATTTTGAAAAAAGTTATCAAAAGAAATAACAGCAAAATGTTCACTAAATTATTAATATTAATAGTTCTGCAGAACTCTATGCAATATTTTGATCAAATGCTGAATTGCTGTGGCTAATATTCCAGGCCTAAGAAGGGCCTTCCACTCTGCCTGTGTGTCTAAAGAGAGACCCAGCTAGTGTCAATACGAATGTCGAGTCCATTTACAACCAAGCCAAGGAATCATAAAGAAAAAGAGAAAGTTAGGTGACAATTCCAAGAAAGGCTACATTCAACTTGTTAAGTCTTCCACGAAAAGTTAAAAATTATAAGCCAGAGAGCCTAAGTTGCTTCCTAGCAGTTAAAATGCAGGGATCCCTCTTCTTCTTTTTTCTTTTTTAATTTTGAGATGGAGTCTCACTCTGTCGTCCAGGTTGGAGTGCAGTGGCACAATCTCTGCTCACTGGTCGTAAGCTCAAGTGATTCTCCTGCCTTAGTCTCCCAAGTAGCTGGAATTACAAGTGTGTGCCACCACACCCAGCTAACTTTTGTATTTTTAGTAGAGACGGGGTTTTGGCATGTTGGCCAGGTTGGTCTCGAACTTCTGTCCTCAAGTGAAGAGATCCTTCTTCTAATTATCTCCTCTCCATATATAAGACCAATCTGATTCACAATGCCCACTTTGAAGTGTTCATAGAATGTAGAAGCAGGAATAGAGTAAGTTTGTGCACAGGTACTAGCCAGCGGGCTCTGAATATCTCACGAGGAAAGAAACTCTGTGGATAACAATAAAGTACCATGATTGTTTTGGCAGATATTATGTAGATAGTTCGAGTTGTCCAGTGTGGCTATAACTAGTGTTATTATCAAAGACAATCGACCTGTGGGTAAGACAAGGTCTGTTCATAATCTCAGACAAAGCAAATTATGACTTGCTCTTGGCTTGAACAGAAAATTTGGGGGAAGACAGGAGAGATGCTCTTGGAGACCTTGAACTCCCAAGGCAACCTTTCATTCCTTAGACAGAGTCCCACATGGAGAGGCCAAAGTTGGGGTTCAACTCAAAAGGGCAGAGCTTTGGGGAAAATCTGTGGCCACTGCAGATTCTGTTTTCTTAGCCAGTGCTGTGGAGCATCAAATCAAAATCCTGTTATAGCAGGAACATTTGAGATTGAAATAATCTTCTTATGTCATTGGTGATGTAGATAAGATAAAATAAAACCAGAGGAATAAGAACAATTAACAAATAGAAAAAAAATGATGGAGGATCACAGCTTCTCACTGGTCCTCTAAAGACGTAGATTGAGATGTGCCAAAAGCAGAGACAACACAAGACTAAAGGCCTTGTCCTTCTCCACAATTTAGGGGACAATCACATGGCAAAGATCACTGCCCAGTCTACGGGAGGTCTGCAGCAGCAGGAGGGGGCTAAGTTGCTCTTGGGCATCTCATAGGGTTAGGAAAATCCTTCAGCGAAACAAAAGACACTGGATAGGAGAATTATCCCAACTCAGTTAAGGGAACAGTTTCTCCAGACAATTTATCTGGGATGCTAGACATTCTTGTGGGAGAAAATGCTAAAGAGAAGAGACTCAACTTTCTTACTCCATTCTAATTCACTCAATTCTAATTTCTTTATGTAAATGTGTAAGAATCTGTTACTGATTTTTATGTGTAACAGCAGTGTGGATTTAAGTAATGTAAACTGGATTCTGGAAACATATTGCTAGAGATAAAATACTTTCCTTGCTGAGAATTTCAAGATATGTTTATATGTCTTTTTGATTCACTAGAATTTTAGAAAAGTGGAACACCTGTGTGGCAAGGCCTCAGATCTACTTTGGATATATGGAAGGAGCTATTCTTATTCCAAAGAGGAATGGCTCAGACCCCATCAAGCCACTGGGTGCAATGCCTCTTGTTTAACCAAGCAGCAGTCTACGGAGGAAGTATTTAAGCTCTCTGAACTTTGAAGCTATAAATTCTGTGATTTCATTTTTTTATGTGAGACACATTGTATTATAAAATTTGTTTCTTTAAATGCATAATCCAGTAGGTTTTAGTACATTCACAGAGTTGTGAAACCGCCACCTCTATGTAATTCCAGAGCATTTTCATGTCCTGGAAAGGAATCCCATACCCCTTAGCACTCACTCCTAAGTGCTCTACTCCCTTGCCTCTGACACCCACTGATTTGCCTTATAAGTCTATGAATTTGCCTTTTCTGGACATTTTATATAAACAGAATCATAGAGTACGTGGTCTTTTGCATATGACTTCTTCTACTTAGCATGTTTTCAAGATTCACCCATTGTGCTCATTTGCTTAAGCTGCCACAACGGAGTACTGAAGATTGGTTGACCTAAACAACAGAAATTTGTCTTCTCACCACTTTGGAGGCTGTTAGTCTAAGAGGAAGGTGTCGGCAGCGTTGTTTCTCCTGAGGCCTCTCTCCTTGGCTTGGAGATAGCCATCCTTTTCTGGTCTCCGTACATGGTCTTCTCTCTGTGTGTTTCTATTCTCTTCTTCTTATAAGGATTCAAGTAATATTGGATTAGTGTCCACACAACCTCATTTTAACTTAATTACCTCCTTAAAATCCCTATTTCCAAATACAGTCACATTCTGAGGTGCTGGAGTTAGAATTTTAACATACGAATTTGGGGAGAACACAATTCTGTCCATAATACTTCACCCTCTGCCACTCTGCAAATTCATTGTCTTCTCATATGCAAAATACTTTCACACAATCCCAACAGCCCCAAAAGCCAACTCATTCCAACATCAGATCTCAGTCCAAAATCTCATATAAATACTGTCTAAATGAAGTGTGAATGAGACTTGAGGCATGATTCCTGGGGCAAAATTGCTCTCCAGCTGTAATCCTGTAAAATTGATGAGTTATCTGCTTCTAAAATACAATGGTAGGTGTATTCATTTGCTAGGAGTACCATAACAAAATACCACAGACTGGGTGACTTGAATAACAGAAATTTATTTTCTTTTTAATTCTTGAGGCTAGAAGTCCCAGATTGAGGTGTCAGCAGATTTGGTTTCTTCTGAGGTCTCTTGCCTTGGCTTGCAGGTGGCTGCCTTCTTGTTATGTTCTTATATGGTCTTTTCTCTGAGCTTGCACATCTCTGGTATCTTCCTGTGTATCCAAGCTTCTTGGTTTTGTTTGTTTGTTTGTCTGTCTGTTTTTGCCAGAGTCTTGCTGTGTTACCAGGCTGGAGTGCAGTGGCACAATCTTGGCTCACTGCAACATCTGACTCTCCGGTTCAAGCGATTCTCCTGCCTCAGCCTCCCGATTAGCTGGGATTACAGGCAAGCGCCACCACGCCCAGCTAATTTTTGCATTTTCAGTAGAGAGGGGGTTTCACTGTGTTGGCCAGGATGGTCTCAATCTCCTGACCTCATGATGCGCCCACCTCGGCCTCCCAAAGTGCTGGGATTACAGGCATGATCCACTGCGCCCGGCTCGCTTCTTGTTCTTATAAGGACACTAGTAAGATTGGATGAGGACTCACCATAACTGTCTTTTTAACTTAATCACCTCTTCAAAGTACCTATCTCCAAATACAGTCACATTCTGAGATCCTGGGGGTTAGGGCTTTGATATATGGATTTGGGGGTGACAAAATTCATCTTAGAGCAACAGGCATGAGGTAAACATTCCCATTGCAAAAGGGAGCAATTGGAAAGAATAAAGGGGTAATAGGTTGCAAGCAAGTCTGAAACCTAACAAGGAAAATTCCATAGGATTTTGAAACTGGAGAATAATTCTCTTTGACTCCATGCTCTGTCCTTGGAGCCCATCCGAGTCATAACCCTGCCTTTTGGGCCCACCAGTGTGGTGGCACTACCCCAAAACTCTCAGACCTGAGGATCCATGTTGGCAGTGGCAGCCCCAACAACCTCTGAACTGCCTTCACAGCCATGCCTTTTTCATGAAAGATAACATACGTTCACAACCAGGAGTCTGTATTAGCCCATGCTACAAAACCCCAGAAGTCCAACAGCCTTGCTTCATTTCATGTCATCTTTGTCTCCTTCAGTCAACCTGGCAGTGCTTCTTCTGGTATAAATCCCCATCTTCGTTCATGATTTCAGTGGAAATGGCTGATTGGAATCATAAGTCACATACCTATAATTATTTTTTTAGCAAATCATTATCCAGCCCTATTCTTGATATTTTTCAGGACACAATTTCTTATTTTCTGCAACGTGGATAGGCTGCGATTTTCTCAAATCTTCAAATTCTGCTATCTTTTTGCTTGACAATTCTTCAATCTATCCCTCCTTTCACATTTTACTGTACAAGTGAAGAGAAATCAAGTCATGCCTTCAACATTTTGCCTAGAAATTCCCTCAGTGAATTATTCAAGTTCATCCCTTACAAGATCTAGTTTCCACAAAACACTAGAATACAATTCAGCCAAGTCCTTGCCACTTGATAAGAATAATCTCCTCTCCTTCAGTTTTCAATAACATATTCCTCAGCTCTGAGACCTCAACAAAAGCACCTTTAACATACATATTTCTAGCAACATTTTGTTAATGACTGTACATGTATTTTTATGACATGTTGGGAGATTTCTCTACAGTTCTCTAATTTTCTGAGGACTCACTGGACTCACATTCAACATCTATATTTTTAACAATACTCTCTTCCAATCAATTTAGGCTTTTTGTAACATTCATCCAAATGAGATGGCTTTCTCTACCCAGTTCCAAAGCCACTTCTATATATTTAGTTATTTGTTACAGCAGCATCCTCCCTTTTGATACCAGAATCTGTATGAGTTAGCAAGGTTGCCATAACAAAGTATACCCAGTTCAGTCCATAATACTTAGGTTGTAATATGTATTTGGAATCGATTCCTTTTTTTCTTTTCTGTGTATTCCTTTCTTGCTTCACTTATCACCCTTCAATCTTCACGTTAAAAACCCCTGCCCCATTTAAGTCCATGCCAACTGCTATGCTGCCCTCTCCACCTCATCCCCATTGCCAATGCCTTCTTACCTGTAGATATTCTCTATACTAAATAAAATTGTTAGCAAGTCCACCATGGTCTCCAGCTCTACCTCAATTACTACTATCATTCTAGGAACTTCAACACACCCCAGAGGCCTCCAGCCAACATCCTGGCCTCACAAGACCTTGACTTCCTCAGGGCCAATGAGGTGGTCTCCTCTATTCTGACACCTCAGCCAGACACTTCACTTGAGGAAGGAAGGCCACTTCCTCAAGTGTCACCATAAGAAACTGTTCCTTTCTGACATTACTGATTCGAACACCCCACAAGACCACCACCTTCTAACCCTCCAAATCTCTTTGGGATATCTTTGCTTGGATGTTGGTTTGGCTGTGTCCCCACCCAAATCTCATCTTGAATTGTAATCCAAATTGTAATCCCCATGAGTTGCGGGAGGGACCCGTTAGGGGGTGATTAGATCATGGGGGTAGTTCCCTTATGCTGTTCTCATGAAAGTGAGTGAGTTCTTACAAGAGCTGATGGTTTTATAAGGGGCTTTTCCCCCTTTGCTCTGCACTTCTCTCTCCTGCCGCCCTGTGAAGAGGTGCCTTCCACCATGACTGTAAGTTTTGTGAGGCCTCCCTAGACATGCAAAACTGTGAGGCAATTCAACCTCTTTTCTTTATAAATTACTCAGTCTCAGGTATTTCTTTACAGTGTGAGAATGGACTAATACAGATGTCTCATAGATACTTCCAATTAAAGAAGACTAGAATTGTGAGGAGTCGGAAGCAAGCCCATATATTTAAACTATTTGACAGTACTTGCTGGATGAGTCTGTGAGGCCTCCCCCAAAGTCCTGGGACCCAGAAATTAGAAACTTGTCCTGGATCTGAAGTTCATCAACCAGAGAAATCATTATATCCCTCCAGAGGCAGCCAATCTTGGGATTATTGTGCGCTGTCATGTCTACACATCCTGCTGCAGTAGTTGTGAGCTTCCATTCTTGCCAACTCCAGCATATGGGCTTCATTTGCTTGAGACTGGCAGCAAGGAAAACCCTCCTGGGAGCTCAAGTGCTAGGCATAATGACTCTTCTGCAGGAGGCAGGCCATGTGGCTCACCAGGAACTTACAGCTCATCTCTTATGAAGTAGGAGCAGATTTAATTTCCACTCCTCTAGAAACTTTGATGGCTCCTTCTCTCTAATATGGTCTTTGCTCCAATTGTCCCACTTTGATTTTTCAGTTGCCCTGGGCTTCTCAATATGCCAGTTCTGTCTCAACAATTGTATCTCCGTGTGTCAGTCCCTCATTGGTTAGGGAATACCCTTTCTGACACCTAGACTTAGGAATGTCATTGGTGACCGCTGATCAGGCCTGGGGCTAGAAATGTTTGTGAAAGGCACTGGTCACTCTAATGGCTGAACCCTCTTTTAGAAAGAAGTCTCACTTCCTATTTGATATTGTAGAATATTGAAGAAAAATAAAGAGCCCCAGTAGAAAAATTTATCTGGTCTAAGGACACCACTTCAGGTTACCTGATACAGACTTTCAATGTCTTTGAGCTCTTTTATACACTATAAGTCAGAGGTCACTGACAGACAATGTTTTGTCCAGTGGAGATTCAATTGTTCACCCTCCTCACACTGTAACAAAATCAATTTCCCCTACTTATATATTCAGTTAATATTTCTGATCAATATTCATGTTCCTTTAAAATGTCCATATCTGTATTAGTGCCCTGATTTTACCCTTTTATCGAAGGTTGCTTTTAAACATTTTGGAGTTCATATCAATATGCCTAATTGATTTATTTACCAGTGCCATCTAAATTCTAATGACAGAAAAGTGTACCACATACAAGGTTAAAATTTAGGCATCTCTTTCCTTTACTTTCCTAGGTAATTCCAAAGCACTAAGAGAACTTTGTTGTCTGTTTTCCTCATTTTAATTTTTCTTTCTGGCCGGGCGCGGTGGCTCAAGCCTGTAATCCTAGCACTTTGGGAGGCCGAGACGGGCGGATCACAAGGTCAGGAGATCGAGACCATCCTGGCTAACACGGTGAAACCCCGTCTCTACTAAAAAGTACAAAAAACTAGCCGGGTGAGGTGGCGAGCGCCTGTAGTCCCAGCTACTCGGGAGGCTGAGCCAGGAGAATGGCGTAAACCCGGGAGGCGGAGCTTGCAGTGAGCAGAGATCCGGCCACTGCACTCCAGCCTGGGTGACAGAGCGAGACTCCGTCTCCAAAAAAAAAAAAAAAAAAAAAAAAAAAATTTTTCTTTCTACTAATTTAGTGTTTCTGTTTTCTTTTGGTAAATTTATAGCTGAAAATTTATTGCTGTTGTTGGTAGCAATAGTCAGGAATTTGTTTTTTGTTGCTCTTTTCAAATTTTATTTCTTCTCATTGGGGAAAAATTATATATTACATATTTTAAGGTGTAAAACTCAGGGGTTTTTTTAGCATATTCAACATGCTTTGTGACCCTCAACAGCATTAAGTTTCAAAACTCTTTTATCACTCCCAAAGGGAAATCCACACTTAATAGACAATCACTTGCCATTCTGCCGATCCCAAGACATTAGCTACTTGCTATTTATCTCTATAAATTTGCCTATTCTGGTCATTTCATACAAGTGGAATCACATATTGTGTGGCATTTTGTGTAGGTCTGCTTTCAGTTAACACAGTTTTTGCAAGATTCATTTAGGTGATAGCACGTTATCAGTACTCCCTTCATTTTTACGGCTAAATGACGTTCCATTGTGTGAATATACGACATTTCATTCATTCATCAGTTGATGGGCATTTGGGCATTTTCATCATTTACCCATTGTGAGTAATGCTGCTATGAACATATGTGCAATTGCATTTCAGTAACTATTTTAAATTCTTTTTGGTTTGTACCAAGAAGTGCAATTGCTGAGTAATATGAAAATTACGTTTAAACTTTTGAGGAACTACCAAACTGTTTTCCAGAGAGAGTGGCTGCACAATTTTACATTCTTTCCAGCAAGAAACAAGGGTTTTGACTTTTCAACATCCTTGACCATATGCATTATATTTTCATTGTTTTGATTCTGAGCAACCTAGCAGGTGTGAAGTGACATTTTATTGTGGTCCCTATTTGCATTTCCCTAATGACTAAGGATGTTGAACATCATTTAATGTGTTTGTTGGACATTCATTACCTCTTATGTGGAAAACATGCATTCTAGCCTTTGCCCATTTTTCATTTGGCTGTTTATCTCTTTTTGCTGAGTTGTAGGACTTCTTTATAGATTCTGGATACTAGTCCATTATTAGATATATAATTTGCAAATATATTTTTGCATGTTTTGAATTGCCTTTTTATTCTCTTGTTAGTGACTTTTTATTTACAAAAGTTTTAAATTTTGATGAAGCACAACATACCTATTTTTTTTCTTTTGTTGCTTGTACTTCTGGTATCATATCTACGAAAACTTTGTCAAAGTCAGGGTCGTGAATTTTTTCTCCCTTTTTTTATTATACTTTAAGTTCTAGGGTACAGGTGCACAACACGCAGGTTTGTTACATATGTATACATGTGCCATGTTGGTGTGCTGCACCCATTAACTCATCATTTACATTAGGTATTTCTCCTAATGTTATCCCTCCCCCCTACTCCCCCCACAACAAGTCCCAGTGTGTGATGTTCCCCACCCTGTGTCCAAGTGTTCTCGTTGTTCAATTCCCACCTATGAGAACATGTGGTGTTTGGTTTTCTGTCCTTGCGATAGTTTGCTCAGAATGATGGTTTCCAGCTTCATCCATGTCCCTACAAAGGACATTAACTCATCCTTTTTTATGGCTGCATAGTATTCTGTAGTGTATATGTGCCACATTTCCTTAATACAGTCCATCATTGATGGATATTTGGGTTGGTCCTTTTTTTAAGATGTTTATAGTTTTAGCTTTTTTGTTTAGATTTTTTAGTCAATTTTAAGTTTATTTTTGTACATAACGTGAGATGAGAATCCAACTGAATTCTTTTGCAAGTGAATATCTAGCTGTCTAAGCACAATTTACTAAGGAAACTATTTTGCTGCTACTGCAAATGTAATCATTTCCTTAATTTCTCAAATGTTTCATGATAGTGTAGAGAAACGCAATTAAGTTTTTATGTTGATATTGTATCCTGCAACCTGAGTGAATGAATGTGTTACCTCTCTTGTAAATTATTTTGGATTTTCTTTATGCAAATCATGTACCCTACAAACAGGTATTATTTTAAATGTTATTTTTAATTTGGGCGTTCTTTCTTTCTTTCTTTTCTTTTCCTTTCTTTCTTTCTTTCCTTTCTTCCTTTCTTCCTTCCTTTCTTCCTTTTCTCCCTTCCTTCCTTCCTTTTTCTTTCTTTTCTTTCTTCCTTTCTTTCTTTCTTCTTTCCTTTCTCCCTTCCTTCCTTCCTCTTTCTTTCTTTTCTTTCTTCCTTTCTTTGTCTCTTTCTTTCCTTCCTTCTTTCTTTCTTCCTTTCTTTCTTCCCTTCCCTTCCTTCCTTCCTTTCTGTCTCTTTCTTTCTTTTACTTTCTGCCTTCCTTCCTTCCTTTCTTTCCTTTTTTCTTTCCTTCTTCCTTTTTCTTTCTTTGACTTCTTCTTCCTTCCTTCCTCCCTTTTCCTTCCTTCCGCTTCCTGCCTTCCTCCTTCCTTTCTTTTTCTTCTCTTTCTTTCCTTCTTTCTTCCTTCCTTCCCCCTCCTTCCTTCCCTCCCTCCCTCCTTCCTTTTCCTTTGTTCCCCTTCCTTCCTTTTCTTCCTTCCTTCCTTCCTTCCTTCCTTCCTTCCTTCCTTCCTTCCTTTCTCCTCCTTNCTTCCTTCCTTCCTTCCTTCCTTCCTTCCTTCCTTCCTTCCTTCCTTCCTTCCTCTCTCCTCCTTCTCCCCTCTCCTCCCCTCCCCTCTCCTGGCCCCCTCCCCACTCCCTGCCTCCCCTCTACTCCCCGGCCCTTCCCCACCCCTCTCCTCTCCTTTCTTTTGTTTTCTTTTCCTTTTCCTTTTTTTTTTTTTTTTTTTGGTCTAATTGCCACGGCCCAAACTTACACTTCAATGTTAAATGGAAATAGCAGGAGCAGACATTGCAGGCATCTTTGTCTGATTCTTGATCTTAGGAGGAAAAGCACTCAGTCTTCAAGAAGCCTGACATTAATTATGGGTTTCTCACAAATGCTCTTTAACATGTTAAGGACATTACTTGTATGTCTAGTTTGTTTCGTGTTTTTATTTTTATATTTTAATCATATAAGAGTGTTAGATTTTGTTGAGGACCTTTTCTGCATCAGTTGAAATAATCATATGGTTTTTGTTCCTTAGCCTGGTTGTATGTTATATTACATTGATTGATTTTCATAGGACGAGCCAACCTTGCATTGCTGGCATAAGCCCAATTTAGTAATTTTGTATAATCTTTTTTTCTATGTTGCTGGATTCAGTTTGCAAGTATTCTGTCAGAATTTTTGTGTCACAATTCAAAAGGGATACTAACCTATACTTGAATTTTATTGTGATGACTTTGTATGGT
This sequence comes from Theropithecus gelada, assembly GCF_003255815.1. Lineage (NCBI taxonomy): Eukaryota > Metazoa > Chordata > Mammalia > Primates > Cercopithecidae > Theropithecus > Theropithecus gelada. Next base: position 5,460,761 of record NW_020257641.1, on the reverse strand, counting down.
TTTTATGTCAGGATAATAGTAGCCTCATAGAATAAAATAAGAAGATTTTCTATATTTTGAAGTAGTTTAAAGATTACTGATGCTTATTCTTTAAGCAATTGATAGAATTCATCAGTAAAACCATGTGGACCAGGATTTTCTTTGTGGAAAGTTTTTTTTTAATACTAATTCTACATATTTTCTTGTTAAAAGTCTATACAGACTTTTTTCTTCCATAATTTAATTTTAGTGGTTTGTTTTTCTAGGAATCTCTTCAGTTCATCCACATTATCTAATTAGTAGGCATACAATTATTTATAGTATGCCATATGATCATTTTTGTTTTCTTAATCAGTATAATATTCTTTCGTTTATTCCAAGTTTTCTTAACTTTAATCTCTTTTTGTTCATAATCTGATCCAGCTAAATTGTTAATCTCTTTTTGTTCTTAATCTAACCCAGCTAAACATTTATCAATTTTGTTTATATTTTTGAAGAACTAAATTCTGTTTTTTTAAAATTTTCTATTGTTTTTCTACTCTCTATTTCATTCACTTTTCTCTCATATGCTTATTATTTTCTTCTTTCTGCTTGCTTAAGGTTGTTAGCAAGGGTTGTTAGGTTGTTTCTAGTTTTTTGGCTTTGAAAGGTGAACAATTATATATTGATTTCAGTTACTATTAATTATAGATACTTAGTTATAAATTTTTCTCTATGTACTGCTTTAGCTGCCTACCATAAATTATATGTTGTGTTTTTCAACTCTAAGAATTTCCTAATTTCCCTTGTGATTTCTTCCTTGACACAATGGTTATTTAGAAATGTATTTTTAAATTTATACATGTTTGTCAATTTATCAATTTTACATTTATTAATAATTGGTAATTATATTCCACTATGTTGGGAGGATATATTTGTGTAGTATAAATTATTTAAAATTTATTAAGGCTTGTTTTGAGTTCTAACATATGGTCTATCATGGAGAATATTAATGTGCAATTGAGAAAAAATACATTTGCTGTTGTTAGTTGGAGGCTTCTATATGTCTGTTAGGTCCAATTGGTTAATGATGTTTTTCAAACCTTCTTCTTCCTTGTTGATTTACTAGCCTGCTGTCTGGCCATTACTGAAAGTGAGAATTTAACTCTCCACGTATTATTGTTGGATGTCTATTTATTCCTTCAATTCTGTCATGCTTTGCTAAGTGCATTTTTGGACCCTTTATTATGGGCATATATGCTTATAATTGTTGTATATTTCTGATGGATTGATGCTTTTGTAATATATAATGTTCTTTGTCTTTGGTAATGTTTATCCCAAAATCTGTTTTGTTTGTGAGTAACATAGCCACTTCAGCTCTGTGGTTACTGTGTCTAGTACATCTTTCTCCATCTTTTTACTCTTAACCTATTTGTATCTTTGAATCTAAAGTATTTTGTATGCAGCATATTGTGGACTATGGTTTGTTTTTGTTTTAATATTTTGTCAATCCCTGCCTTTTGGTTGGAGTATTTAACCCATTTTTATTTAATACAGTTACTGAAAAGTTCTCCTTTATATACCAATTTAATATTTATTTGTTAACTATCTTATTTTTTATTCCTCCTTTTCTTTATTACTCCCTTTTCTATTAAATAGATATTTGTCTCTATAGTGTTATAATATCACTATCATTTCTTTTTTTTTCTCTACAGCTCTAACAATAGATATTTATCTCTATAGTGTTTTAATATCATTATCATTTCTTTTTTTTCTCTGTAGCTCTAACCAATAAATTGTAATTTATTTTATGGTTTATTTTTCTTATTTTTTTCAGTGGTTTCCCTGGGGATTACAATTAACACGTTAATTTGCAAAAATTTAGTTCAGATGAACACTGACTTCATTCATATACAAAAACCTGGTTCTTATATAACTTCATTTTCTTCCCCCTTCTCTGTGCTATAATTATCATACAAGTTGTGTCTTTATCCATCATATGCCTATAAACACAATGTAGAATCATTGCTTTATACAATTTTTCAAAAATAAAATAGAAGGGAAAAATGACTTGCAAACATAAAATACATTGATACTGTATTTTACATTTACCTATGTACTTATTTATATTTGGTGTTATTTATTTTGTCACATGGATTCAAGTTACTGTTTAGTGTTTCATTTCAGCCTGAAGGATTCTCTTTAATGTTTCCTTTAGAACACATTTTCTGGCAACAGTTTATCTCAATTTTTGTTTACTGATAATATATTAATTTTTTTTCATTTTTGATGGATAATTTTGCTGAAATATGGAAATACTGATTGAGATTAATTTTGTTTAGCTCTTTTAACATGTCATTCTACTCTATTCTTGCCTCTACAGCTTCTGAGAATAAGTCTATTAATATTATTAATGGTACCTTATCAGTTGCTTTCTCTTGCTGCTTCGAAGATTCTTTCCTTGAACTTATCCAACTTAGAGTTTGTTGAGCTTCTTGGCTGCGTAGATTAATGTTTGGAAAAATTGGGGCCATCAGTTATTTTCAAATATTCTCTCTACCCCTTTCTCTCTTTTTTTTCCTTCTGAAACTCTCATGATGCATATGTTTGCGTGATTGGTGGTGTACTACAGATCTCTAGCTCTGTTCATGTTTATTTACTTATTTTTCTTTCTGTTCCTCAAACGGACAGTCTCAATTGATCTATCTTCATATTTAGTTATTTGTTCTTCTGCTAAGTCTAATCTGTGTTGAGCTCCTCTGGGGAAGTTTTTATTTCAATTACTCCACATTACAGAATTTCTATTGGTTTCTTTTTTATTATTTATACTAATTCACTGACATTATTTATTTGGTGCAATATTGTTCTCATATTTTCCTAGATTTCTTTAGAAATGGTTGTTTTTATTCAGTTCTTTGAGCATATTTAAAACAGCTGATTTAAATGCTTTCTAACAAGTCCAATGTCTGGGATATTCAGGGACACTTATTATTGACTGATTTTCTTTTTCTTCACGTAAAGTACACTTTCTTGTTAATGTGTACATTTCATAATTTGTATTGAAAACTGGACATTTAAAATAATATAATATGGAAACTCTGAAAGTCAAATTCCATTCCCTGCACAGAGTTTGATGTTGCTGTTTGTTGCTGTGATTGTTTACTTGTTAGGAAAGAATTCTGTAAAGTTTTTATTTTCTTTGTATGGTCACCAAAGTTTTTCCCCAGTTATCTTAGTGGTCAACTAATGACCAGTCAAAGATTTTCTTAAATGTTTAGGATTAATAAGCGTTGCTGCTTTTGACAGTAGTGTTTGTGTCCATGTTGGGGTATGACTTCAATACTGAGGCAGGCAGCTTACAACTCTGCGTTATAAGTCTGTTGGTTTTAAAGGCTACTGTATTCATTTATTCAGGCTTCCATTAAAAAGTACCACAAGCTGAATAGCTTAAACAACACACATTTATTTTCTCAAGGTTCTAGAGACAGAAAGTCCAAGATCAAGTTATCATCAGGGTTGGTTTCTGGTAAGACCCCTCTTCCTGGCATGTAGATGGCTACCTTGTTGCTATGTTCTTGCATGGCCTTTCTTCTCTGTACACACAGAGAAAGAGAGTTCTGGTACCTCTTTCTCTTCTTAAAAGAACACTAGTTCTATTGGATTGGTGACCTATCCTTAAGACATCATTTAGCCTTAGTTACTTCTTTAAGGCCATATCTTCAAATAGAGTCATATTAAGAATTAGGGTTTAACATATGAATTGTGGTGGGCGAACTACTCAGTTCAATCTGTAATAGCTACTCTGGGTCTGAGGGGGAGGGAACTCAGAATAGTATAAGTTAAAACATCACAAAGTTTCTTTTTATTGAAATTCAGTCTATTTTTTTAAGAAGATTTTTTTTTGAAGTCTTTGCTTAATTAGAGTTCTGAAAAAGTTGATTTAAAACTTTTCCAGTGTACTCATTGCCTTTATAAAGGAGCAGCATTTTGGAGGTACTTTGGGCCTGGGATTTTTTTTTTTTCTTTTTCTTTTTTTTGTGATAGAGTCTTACTTCGTTGCCGGGCAGCAGTGTAGTGATGCAATCTTGGCTCACTGAAACTTCTGGCTCCTAGGTTCAAGCAATTCTCCTGCCTTAATCCACCAAGTAGCTGAGATTACAGGTACCTGCCAACAGGCCCAGCTAATTTTTTTTATTTTTAGTAAAGATAGAGTTCTGCCATATTGGCCAGGATGGTCTCGAACTCCTGACCTCAAATGATCCACCTGCCTTGGTCTCCCAAAGTGTTGGGATTACAGGCACGAGCTCTACACCTAGCCTGCACCTATGACTTTTAAGTGAGCTGCTCTTTAAACACCAAACATTTATATGGCCTTATAATTGACCTCTGATTTATTGGAGTTTGAGATCCCAAGACTTCCCCTCTTTCACTCCAGGAATCTAAATATTAGAAGGCATATTCAGAAAACTGATGGCCAAAAGACAATTACAATATCACTTTTACAATATTCCCATTCATGTCACCTCTGTAATTGTATTTTGAAATTTAATTTCTCTGGAGGAAAGAGAGTTTCCTTGTTTGACCCCATATCATTTTAATTGTATCATGGCTTTATAATATATGTGCTCATAATATGCCCTTCTGGTGAACTAGGGTAAAGAACATAACAAGGTATAACATGAGTTGAGAAATTCAAGAGGAATAGTTGTTCATCCTAATGTGCATTGCCTCTCTGGAGTTAACTTCAAGTTCTGATCTATTTTGTGGATTCTTAGAGAAACAGCTTACCCATCTCAGTCTTCCAAGATGCCAAAGAGGACCCCAGAAAGTAGCTGATAGTAGGAGGGAAAGAGCAACTTTGACTATTTGTCTCCTCTCGTAAGGTGGGTCCCACCTCTCTGCTTGCCCTTTCATTGAACTTTTTTTTTTAAGTCTAATCGCTTAAAAGGGCCCCTAAGGAGAGGGAAATGTAGGAAAAGGTTAACACTTCTAACCCTATCCGCAAACCAGTGAGCTTCTCCCTTTCTGGGTTTTCATCCCCATTGCTCGCCAAGAGCTGAGAAGTTGCTCCTAACAAATGGGTGTCTCAATGTCTTATAGTCAAAAACCAAATGCTTTTTACAGTCTTTTTGGTGCCTTCCAGTTTCTGCCTTTCTATGGTATGTGATGCTTGACAACTCAGGTAGGCTTAGTGAATCCCTGTCTTGTCTTACTTTCTATCAGAAGTAGTTGTGTGGATTCATAAGGTTTCTCTGGAGACTCCAAGCCTTTTTCAGTGTCTCCTTTCTTGCAGCATGCCAGATTTTAGGATACTGGGATAGGGGATTTGGAGGCATCAATGAAGCTTCTAGGCTAAGACATGAGCTTCCACTGAGCTTTTTGACAGAAATCTGCACATAAACTACTATTCCAAATTCCTACGATGCCATTTTTTTTTCAGTTTGCAACTCTCTCTGGTATCCTATGGTCAAAAAAGGGTGATATCCCAGGAAGGATTCAGAAATATTTGGGTTCCTGGCCATGATACTATTAGGATTCTAATCTAATCCTGACCTCGTCACATTTTCCACTTTGACAGTTATGGAAAAATATTATCAGAGCAAGCTTCCATAACACTCTATAAAGAAAGAATTTAATTTTTTCAGAAATCAAAGTAGTAAATATAGATAAGACATTTACATATATTTTAATCTTCTAGAGACAATCAGTGTGGACACCAAACCTTGAGCATGACTTCTGTACAAGTCAGCAACATTCAGTGCACAGTGGAACAGACACAGCTGCTGAATTCAACAGCTAAGTCATCTCCAAGGCCTATCAAGTAAGAAACAAATCTGTTAATATCACATACAAATAAAACAAGCAAGCCCATGTTAGTGTAATAATGTAGAGCATATGTGGACAATTATATGTGACTGATTTATGTATATTGGGACTATGGGAGCCATAAGATCTAATAAACTGTCTTAGTAATGAGAATATATACAAAGCATTTCTAATTTAACTGTTGACCTATATGGCTATAACATTCAATGAGGTAATGTATCAAACAACTATTTTTGTTGTTGTTGTGTTTTGTGTGTGTGTGTGTGTGTGTGTGTGTGTGTGTTTAGTTTTCTCTCTGTCAATGAATTGGCAACTTCGTAGAGAGGAAAAATTATTCAACAATATTATATCTCTTTTAATTCATGCAACACTATGAAATGAGTGTCTTATTTCTCACTCTCTGAAGTTCTGATAATTTAAGTAATTTGTTCAAGGTTAGATACATATTAAGTGTCCAGGAATCAGTGCCCTATTGACTTACCCCTTCCGGAAAGCCGTATTGCTCGCTATAACTTTCATTCAATATTCTCCAAAGGACTAACTGCTCTTAAATACTCTTCCTCACATTCCTTCTGAAGACAGTCCCACCAACTCTTTCTCTGAATGGAGGAAGCTGGAAGGAGCTATAGATAATCTGACTGGAAAGAGCAAGATAAATCCTGGAGCCTGGTGAGGGTGCATCGGATTTCTGTGTAAGGGACAAGATGTGTCTTCTATTCTGTTACCTGTTTTATGGATGAGTGAAGCTTGGTCCTTCTGAGCTTCCGGCTAACACATGAATATTACCAGGATCTGTGCCTTCTGGCAGCTTCTTCAGCTACTTCTTCGAAGGTCTTTCCTGTCAGTGGGGAGAAACTAGGAACCAGCAGTGTGGATCTCAGGTGGAAACCATACTCTGCAGTCATTTGATCTCAATAAAGCTGATATTGCTACCTTTCTTTGGCCAATAGTTTTTTTGAAAGTAACTTCTAATATTTTGTACTGTAGAGCAAAGAAGAGGCAGGTCTTGGGATCCCACCTCCAACAATCAGTGATTAATCTCGAGGCTTCAAAGTGTGTAGTGCTTGAAGACCATCTCTAACTTTAAAATCATAGGTACAAATCTGCCAAAATTTGTAAAGAACATTAAACTATCTAGATTTCTAAATTCCCATATTTCCTTTTAATTCTTCATTATTGTTGTATCAAAAGTGCTAGAAACAGTTTCTGTCCCATCATAGAAACAAAATATATATGTGCAAAATGAAAGAATGAGAAAGCAGTCGGAAAAGCAGACCAAAATTTATGCATAAAAATGTTTATCAGAGCATTATGTACTAAGATAAAAATTACTGGAAATAAAAGTCTTTAAAACAGAGCTCTAGTCATGTCAGTCTTATGATCAACATCTATTCATACAATAAAATATGCAAGATTTGCATTTATTGAAATTTAATGACGTTAGAAAATGGAACCAATACAATACAACCATATAAAATAGGATATAAAATTACTTTATCTGCATTATAATCCCCTTTAATTAAAATTATCCATAAACAATGTAAACATGTTGCAGAGGACTGTGAGAAGATGAACATCTGAGTTTGTGTCTCTTACTGCCCCTTCCCAAATCCCTCTCTGGAACAGCACAATAACCAAAGGGAGCCGACTGTTAGCAGACAGCTGCAGTGTACGGCCATATCGGGTGTTGACTGCAAAGGGCTGCCCTGATAAGGGGCTAATATAATACACCCTGAACAGTGCTCCTTTCACATGGGAGAAACACCTTTTTCATATTGACACAAAGTGGCTAGATCTGGCAGAACTTGATTCTAGCTGTTTTCAGATTGACTGGAAAGATCACATTCGTAGATCTTCATTGTCCATATCACTTAGAGAGAGCTCATAGTCTAGTGATAGAGGAGAAGATTTGCTCCTCCTGGGCTATGTGGTTCAAATGAAAGACACAATTCAGCTTTCTTCACTGATAGAAAAGGGCTTAAATGGTTGGTAAAGATATATCAAGAAGAAATATGATTATTATTAACCAGTCGTGATAGAGTTTGCCTCAGATAACCATCAGCTGGATCCATTTTGCACCAGGTTAAAATTGAAGGAGTGAGACACAGTTGTTTGATGCTTGAATGGATTTTGGCCTCTGGGTGGTAAACCTTCAATGACTAAATGGCTCCTAGTATATTTGGACAACTCATATTTTGGGGTATCTTTAACATGTAACATTATATCAATTAGTCCACTAAAAAGACTCTACATTTTATCCATTAGTCAATTCAAGCAGTCAGTAGGACTATTACTCAAGAATCTTTATCAGCTCATTGAGGAGGTTTGAGGGCAGATTCTTTCTCTGGTACTGATTGCATTCTTGCGGGAGGTCACAGGTGTACCTGTGACTCATGTGTAGCAAATAGTCATGGAATAAGGTCATGTACAAATTCCTACCCCTTATTTTTGTATCAGAAAAAGCAAAGAATAGCAAATAGGAACAATGGGTATACTTTAGAAGATGCTGTGACTTGAGTAGTTTCACTCATCAGACAAAGAAAAAAAACAAGGACGGCAGAGAACGCAGCACCCTTTTCATGTGTGAATATGTGACTTGTCACCTGTCAGACTCTGAATGATAATCTGGAACTCAACTAGTTGGCAATTTAAAAAGTACACACAAATATTTATCCAATATGGCACACAAAGCAACCACCATCTTGGAGAGCCTTGAGGCAGTATCTCATTAATTTCAAGATATGCATACATTACTATCTAGTAATGCCCACAATTAGGTATTTCTACTTTTCTAATTTTCTACTTTAGAAAAATTTTCAAATATTTGTCACAAGGACACATGTAACACAATGTTCTTTTCAGAATTCTATAATTTAAAAAACATAGAAAAACAAAATGACTATAATTAGAGAAAAAAATTAAATGGTTGCTATTCCTTTAATCCACTAGTTTAAAATAATTCATCAAATTAATAAGCATAGATAAATGAATGAGAGCTACATGTATCAACATTGATATAAACACTGATTGAAAAGTTGCAAAAAGATATATTTTATCAGTTACATATATTTGAGGAACACAGGAAATACTATATATTCTTTATACACATAAGAATATATAGTACAGACATGTTGTAAAGAATGAAGTAGCTTCAGGAGGCCACACACCAAAATAGTTACTTCAGGAAATGGTTACTTCTGGGACTGAAAGATGGGGAACAAAAAGAGGAGGAGCTTTAATCTTATCTGAAACTTCTATGATAAACAAAAACAACATGAAACAAATACAGCAAAATGTCAACATTTCATAAATCATAGTAGTAAACACTCGGATTATTTTTTTATGTCACTATTCTTTTTTATATGGCCGAAATGATTCACAATGAAAACAAATTTAAAAGTCATAGAAGTTAACCCTATGGTATGATTATCCTTGATAGCTAATTGCTGGTCTTAGCATTAAAGTCACACACAAAACATTTGCCTTTGAAGTTTTTTCCCCAAAATGTACACGCCTTCAATCTCTCCATTCCACAGCATCCTGGAAGACAGTGTTTTATGGTGGCAGTAAGGTAAGTATCAGGGTCAGACAAACTTCCTGGCATGAATTCACTGGATTTTTCTTAATTATGAGAGAAGAAACGTTGCACAGATAGAGGGTCTATCTCTTAATGGGTGTTAATTTCAAATTCTTCCCAACGTAAGCTTCCCAGATGGGCCAAATAGATCTTGGTCAAGAATAAGCTCTTCATTTCTTTTATCAGACCGTGGTCCGCCAACTTGGAATGCTTTCCTATAGCTTCTGCACTATGAAAGCTTACATGAAATGTTAAGTAACCTTTGAACAACTCAATCTATTTTGTTTCTGCCTTTTTTAGAATTGTTACCCTCACCACTTACTTCAGCATTTAATCCCTTAGTTCCCCTTTATTGCTGTATAAGTGTTTCACGCCCTGCTTCATTACATGACCCTGGAAAGGTGAATATACCTCACTAATCTTCAGTTCTTAGTCTTTACATTGCGGTGTTGTAAAAGATAATTCCGTTCCTGAGGGATTTTTGGCACTAATATTTTACAATTTCAGAATCCCATGAGTATATAACTTGTCTTCTGATGTCTATCACAGAGAAATCTTTTAAGAAATTACTTTCACATTTCCCGGACTGTGGCTTATCCAGGGAGGCAGTAGGAAGGAGGGGTGAAAGGGCAGCGCAACCACCCAAGGAAATCCATCACAATTTCTTTGATGGAGAAGGGTGTTTTCAGTGTAAACAAGCCTATTCTATATTTGTAATGTTAACTTATTTGGGGAAAATTAAAGAAAATGCTGATGAAAAAATATTCTTATTGTTCAAAGAACAAATATCATAGGGTGATATCAAATTTCATCCTAGAGTGAAAAAATAAGATAAATGGGAAATTATTCCAGACAATGCCGAGTGTTAAGGAGCGCCCGTGTGTGTTAACTCCTAGTGATGGCTTATCTCTGTTTCACCTAACTCAGAACTCAATCAAGGAGAAAAAGGAGAAGGCATTGCTCAAAAACATTTGAAGGACTATAAAGTATTTCCTGTGTTTCTCAAACATAAGTAACTGATAAAATACATCCTTTTGCAACTTTTCACTCAGTGTAATGCTTATATCAATGTTAACACTTGTAGATTTCATTCATTTATCTATGCTTATTAATTTCATGTATTATTTTAAACTCGTGGATGGAAAGAATAGCAACCACTTAATTTTTTTCTCTAATTATAATAATTTTTTCTATGATTATTTTGTATTATAGAATTCTGAAAAGAACATTGTGTTACATGGGTCCTTGTGACAAGTATTTGAAAAACTTTCTAAAGTAGCTACCTAAGTGTGGGCATTTCTAGATAGTAATGCACGCACATCTTAAAATTAATGAGGTATTGCCTCAAGGCTCTCCAAAATGGTGGCTGCTTTGTGTGCCATATTGGATAAACATTTGTGTGTACTTTTCAAATTGCCAGCTAGTTGAATTCCAGATTATCATTCAGAGTCTGACAGGTGACAAGTCACATTTTACACATGAAAAGGGTGCCATGTTCCCTGCCATCCTTGTTTTTTCCTTTGCCTGATGAGTGAAACTACTCAAGTCACAGGATCCTGTAAAGTGTACCCACTGTTCCTATTTACATTACAGTTCAGTTTAAGAATGTTTCTTATATTATACATGTAAATAAGCTTTCTATTTTAAAAAATAAGTTTAAGAACTATTTTTTGTCTGTTGGTCTTAGAAACGATATCGGGTTTGAACTCAACAAGGTCATTTTTGTTACCACTTCCATTTTTAAAAATGTTGTCTTGAAATCATTATGCCAGAAATTAGTATTTTATCAAATAAAGAGCATTTAATCTTCTTTTGGGCATTATTAAATTGAGTCAAGTGTTAGACTACAGATCCAGATTATAAATGTGAAAACAAGTGTGTTTCTTAAGGTTCAGACATGAGTAAATACCGCAGAGAGCCAAGCCAAGAATATCATTTATTTCTCCAAAAGGTAAATTAGACAACCTCATTAATACTCCTCATATTTATGTTTTGGAAGAAGAAGGGATAAATCAAGGTTGTGACAAGAATGAACATTTTCCAAAGTTCATAATGACATGGGAGGGGGGCAAGAAAGTGCTGGGGAGAGAAGGACAGGGTTCCTGACACAAGATCCACCCTTGGGCCTGTGCCCGCAGACCTAAGAGAATACAGACACTCCTGTTTTCGTACCCAAATGTTGCATTTGCCAAGACCACTTTGGACTGCCATCCCACCACCCCCCACCTCCCTGCCCTCATCCTGTGCCTATAAAAACCCCGAGATCCTAGCGGGCACACGTACAACGGCTGGATTTCCAGAGAAACACACACACCGACAGATACTCACAGGCCATTGAGGGCAGAACGCGAATGTGGAGGGGAATTTGGCCAAGGGCGGGCGGTTGGAGAAGAGCCTGGCTGCTGACAGGCCAGGCTCCAGGGAAGGACCATCTTCCCAGCCATCCCCCTCTGGCTCCCCATCCATCTGCTGAGAGCTACTTCCACCACTCAATAACACCTTGCACCCATCCTCCAAGCCCACGCGTGATCTGATTTTTTTCGGTACACTAAGGCAAGAACCCAGGATACAGAAATCCCTCTGTCCTTGCCATAAGGCAGAGGGTCTAACTGAAGAGTTGAACACAAGCCACCTGTGGACGGCCAAACTGAAAGAGCGTACTGTAACACACATCCACTGGGGCTTGGGAGCTGTAAACACTCAACCCTAGACATCGCCATGGGGTGGAAGCCCAAAAATGCTCCCCACCGAAGAAGTGAGCCACACCCCTGTCCCTGTCGCTGGCCATGCTAGGGGGATAAGGAAAATTCCTCCCATTTCAATAATGAGGTGAAATGAATACACATTTTGGCCAAATGTCAAAAGGCCCAATTTTACAAGGTGGCTAAATGTTGAGGCCAAAACTGATCACCATCATAGAATTAAATTCTGGGATCAAAAATAAATTTGGATAGGCGAGGTAAGCAAACTGATGAGCAAGTGGCTTCAGATACCTGTTCCTCTGCAAAAATATCAAAAAGCAAGCAGAATTGTAAGAAACAGCTTTGTCAGAGCCCTGGAAAATGGTCAAAAGCATACAGGAAGTAAGTGAATGTTGAATCAAGAAAAAAGCAACATAAAAATAGTAGAAAAAGTTTGTGGCATTTTCAGTTGCCCTTGGCTACCCTTCCTAGTTCTGCTGCGGACTTGAAAGTGACACCCTGCATTTCCAGTGTAGTCCGTGTTCCTAGTTCTGGATGGAGCTGAGCAGACTTTATTTGAAAATTATTGAGGCCGGGCGCGGTGGCTCAAGCCTGTAATCCCAGCACTTTGGGAGGCCGAGACGGGCGGATCACGAGGTCAGGAGATCGAGACCATCCTGGCTAACCTGGTGAAACCTCGTCTCTACTAAAAAATATAAAAAACTAGCCGGGCGAGGTGGCGGGCGCCTGTAGTCCCAGCTACTCGGGAGGCTGAGGCAGGAGAATGGCGTGAACCCGGGAGGCGGAGCTTGCAGTGAGCTGAGATCTGGCCACTGCACTCCAGCCTGGGCAACAGAGCGAGACTCCGTCTCAAAAAAATAAAATAAAATAAATGAAAATTATTGTGTTTGTCTGTTCTAACTAGTCTAGAGGCTACATGAAGGACTATGCAAGATGCTTATCTTTCTTTCACCTCACTCAGAATTCAATCAAGGAGAAAAAGGAAAAGGCATTGCTCAAAACCATTTGATGATGAACCAAAAACCCAGCGATCTGGGGCAAAAGACTGTAGTTGTGATGTACAAATGACTCCCTAAAGTCTGGGAAGCAAAGCTGGGAAAGAGTTTCTGTAGGAAATTACAGCATGCAAAAGCACTGAATACAGTTAATCTTAGAAAGTCACATTCAAAATAGTTCATAGAAAAACAATAAAGAGAATCAGTGAAACCAAAAGTTGGATCTTTGATAAGATCAGTAAAATTAGTCAGTCATTAAGTAAATTGATTAACAAATAATTAATCACAAAGCAAAAATACTTAGTCAGATGTGAAAGTAGAGACATCACTACAGACTTGACAGAAATTGAAAGGATTATGAAAGAATGCTCTGCAGATCAAATGAACAAATTCCTAGAAAGACACAAACTGCCAAAACGATGCAAGAAAAGTAGACAATCTAAATATACCTACAACAAGCAGGACTTAATCAGAAACCAAAAACTTCCCAACAAAGAAAAGCCCCGGACTAGATGACCTCACTGGTGAATTCTCACAAATATTTAAAGAAGAAGTAAAAAATGTGCTATCAAATTTATCTTGCTAGTTTTTAAAATATGTATTTTTTTATTTTGGAATCATAGTATACGTGTAGGTTTGTTACACAGGTATATTGCATGATGCTGAGGTTTGGATTTATACTGATTCCATCACCCATACAGAGAACATAGTACTAATAGGTAGTTTTTCAACCCTTGCCCCTTGTCCCTCTTTCTCTTCCTTTTTGGGATCTCTCGTGTCTATTTTTCCCATCTTTATGTGTATGTGTGTCTAATGTTTAGCTCTCACTTAAGTGAGAATATGCGGTATTTGGTATTCTGTTTCTGCATTAATTCACTTAGGATAATGGCCACCAGCTGCATCCATGTTACTGCAAAGCAAATAATTTCATTCTTTTTTATGCCTGCATAATATTGCATGGTGTCTGTACTACATTTATTTTTCCAATCCACCATTGCTGGGTACTTAGTTTGATTTTATGTCTTTGCTGTTGTGAATAGTGCTGCAATAAACGTATAAGTGCATGTGTCTTTTTGGTACAGCAATTTATTTTCTTTTGGGTATATACCCAGTAACGGGACCGCTGGGTTGAATGGCAGTTGTATTTTTAGCTCTTTCATAAATGTTCAAACTACTTTCCATAAGGGCTGAATTAGTTTACATTCCCACCAACAGTTTACAAGTATTCTCTTTTTGCCACAACCTCACCAACATGTTATTTTTTACTTTATTGTAGTAACCATTCTGACTGATGTGAGATGGTATCTCATTGCGGTTTTGATTTGCATGTCTCTGATAGTTAGTGATATGGGGAATTTTTCATATGTTCATTGGTCGCTTGTATGTCTTCTTTAAAAAGTGTGCATTCATGTCATTTGACCACTTTTTAATGAAGTAATTTGTTTTGTCTTGATTTAAGGTCCTTATAGATTCTGGATATTAGTCTTTTTTCAGATACACAGATTGCAAATATTTTCTCTGATTCTGTAGGTTGTCTGTTGATACTTTCTTTTGCTATGAAGAAGATTTTTAATTTAACTAGGTCCCACTTGTCAATTTTTGTTTTTGTTGCATTTGCTTTCAAGGACTTGGTCATAAATTCTCTGCTTAGGCCAACGTACAGAAGAATATTTCCTTGGTTTTCTTCTAGGAGATTTATAGTTCAAGGTCTTAACATTAACATCTTTAATCTATCTTGAGTTAATTTTTGTATACATTGAGAGGTAGGAGTCCAATTTCATCCTTCTGTACATAGCCAGTTTTCCCCAGTTTGCTAATATTTTAAAGATTTCTGCATCTATATTTATCAAGGATATTGGCCTCTAGTTCTCTTTTCTTATACTGTCTTTGTCTTGTTTTGGTATCAGGATAATGCTGAGTTCATGAAATTAGTTTGGAAATAATACTTCTTTATTTTTTTGGAAGAGTTTTTGAAGGATTATTGTTAATTCCCCCTGGAACAACATTATACACCATATGGACCTAACATACACAAACAGAACATTCTGCCTACAAGAGCAGAATACATTCTTTTCAAATGTACATGAAATATTCTTCAAGGTAGATCACATATAAGGTCACAACAGAAGTCTTAATAAATTTCAGAAGATTGAAATTATACCAAGTATCTTTTCCAACAGAGATGAATGCAACTAAGAATGAATAACAGAAACTAAAAATACTAAAAAAAAATTACTAAAAAATACTAAAAACTAAAAACACCAAACTAAAAATGACAGAAAGAAGGAAAAAATCACAAATATGTGGAATTTGGATAACCAATGGATCAAGGAATATATTGTAAGGGAATTTAGAAAATATATCAAAATTTAGAAAACATACCAAAATTAATGAGGTACAGCAAAAGCAATTCTAAGAGAAAAGCTTATAGTGATAAAAATGTATATTAAAGAAGAAGAAAAATTTCAAATAAACAACTTAACTTTACAAATCAATGAGCTAGAAAAAGGAGGAAAAAGCAAGCCTAAAGTTAGTAGGACATAGAAAATAATAACTATTAAAGCAGAGATAAACTAAATATAGAATAGGAAAACAATAGAAAAAATCAACAGAACTAAAAGTTGGCTTTTTGCAAGGATAAACAAAACTGATAAACGTTTAGCTTTTAGAAAACAAACAAAAAACCAGAAGACTGAAATAAAAACGAAACTGTAAAGGAACATGTTACAACTGATTCCACAGAAATAAAAACATCATGTGATTATTCCGATCAATTATTTGCCAACATACTGAATAACCTAGAAGAAATAAATACATTTTTAGAAACTTACAACCTACCATGCCTGTATTATGAAGAAATAGAACGTTTGAACAGACCAATAGAGAATAAGGAGATTGAGTCAACAATCAAAAACTTCTCAAAAAAGAAAAACTCAGGACCAGATGGCTTTACTGTTGAATTCTTTATTGGTTTTTAAAATTAAATTAACATTTTTCATAATCAACATTGTTTATTTTTGTAGCATTTTCTGCTTGTAATAGTAAACATACATTTACTCTTCAACCAAGTGGACAATTGTTTCATGTATAAAAGTAGGGAGAGAAATGTTCACTTCAAGTCTCAGGTAAATATTTTTATGTCTGAAAAATAATATTTAGGCATTAAGGAATCAAAATTGTCTGTGCTCCTGGTACTCATGCCTTTATTGTGACTAGATTGATGATAATCTATCTGATCGATGGTACTCTATCTGATCACAAAATTAAAATTTTACTGAAGTAGACATTAAGCCCTTTGAATACTAATGTAGAAGCCAAATATCAGATTTGGTCAAATATCAAGGCCAATGTCAACCTCCAGTGAATTTCTAGTCTGTGTTTTTTGTATACATTGTAAAGAAGAGTGTAGAAATTTGTCTATGAGTTTTATGTTTTAAACCTGAGCTGAGCTCTCTTGACTTAAAAATTAGTTAAGTAAAAAATATTTATATTTTATATTATTTAAACAAATGTTCTTTATTATTTGTTTGTTTGTTTGTGTGATTGGTTGATTAATTTGGCTTTTTCTACACGTGAAGCTAGGCAATACTGGACTAAAGAGTACCAGGAATTCACAGCTTAAGAAAACATTTTATGAAATAGAAAATTAAAAAACAAAACATTGAAAAACTTATAAAAGTGTATAGAATAACTACTTTGGAAAACATTGCTTGGATTATAAATGTTAAAAGAAATTTCAGTTAAGTGCCAAACTGGTAATGTAGCAAAAAAGATCAACAACATTTTTCAAATATATGGTTGTCACTCTCTTTGGCTTTTAGTTTCAAAGCCTTCAGTGATAAGAGGAATTGTGTTTAACTATGTGAAGAAGAATTGATGCTTTCTGTAACCTAGGATACTACCAAAAAAAATGCTAATTTTTTTTCCTTTAAAGCTATGTCCTGGAGTGAATGAGGTGAATTTGAAATTAATAAAGAGTGCCTCTTCTGACTGTGAGTCAGCCAAGCTTTCTGCAGGGGAGTCAGGATTTCTTCTGTTAGAAAAAAAAAAAAAAAAGAAATAAAGACAAGAAAAACAAAACAAATAAAATTCATTTAAACACACACTCATAGATGCACTTTAATTTCAAGAACTCCTTCCATTATTCTCTACCTGGCTTTGACAACTAAAATTGCCCATTAATTCACAAGAGGCCTTCAGTCTTGCTATGCTTCCTATCAGCTGATGACATTCAAGACAAGTGCAGTAAAGATAAAAACATGGCCACTGCCTGTCTCTGTGCAAATCTGAACACCAATCACAAAGTTCTTCAATTGTATGGTTGTTAGTGATCAAGGGGAAATAAGCTGCTTTGGGAAAACCATTAAAACAATCATTTGCTCCAAACTTTCCGCAATTACGCTTTACAGTTCTGTTCAGCATATAAAAACATACATTTTGAAGCTTTGAATACATGACACAAAAAGCTTAGGGACAAATTCCAATAGCTTTACCTATTATGACATACTTCACCATTTATAGCCAAAATATATCTACGAACACTGCGAATTGGTACTAAAACATCTCTTCATCTTCTCGGATTGATGAGACTCTCAAGGACAAAGATCTTGAAAGTGATTTGAGGGCAAGTATCAAATCTCATCTACTCTGTCTGCAGAAGATATTTTCTTCACATTGGAGCTGAAAGTTTCTGTTAAACACATGAATGAAACTCTCTTCTGAGGAATAATAATAGGTGATATCTATCGAGAATTTAGTCTATGTCAGACACGGGTACTTGCCATCAGCTGTCTTGATCCTCCACATCTCTCAGTGTTTTATGTGTATTATCTCACTTAATTCTCACAGCATCACTATTATGGAAAGATTAATGCTACTTTTTTCGTGCGAGAAGATGAGACAAAGACAGGCCAGGTAACTTGCTGAAGGCACTTTGCCTGGAAGTGGGGGGACCAAGACTTGAACCAAGGTCGTCTGATTCCAGGGATCTCCATAGCCACCTCTATATCTGCCTGTGAGCTTAAGTAACCAATGCTCAATCTCTGACTGAAAGATTCCAAGGGAAGTTTTTTTATTCCCTTGTCCTGCAATCTTCCACATGCATTTTGAGACCATTATTTGCACTGAGGATGAATTTCAGCAGCAGCAGCAGCACCTTCAACTCAAACAGGAAGGTAAACTTTGTTTAGTTTATTTTGTTTGTGTCTATTACTGTCTGAACTTCCTAGATTAAGGTCCATTTCAGGTTTTTTTTTTTTTTTAATTTGTTGTGTTCATTGAAGTATCCCAGATATGATCAGTGCTCAATGCAGAGTTGACTTTCAATAAATATTAGTTAAACGAACATATAAATTTAGGATAGAGAAGTTTTTAACAAGCAATCAAGTGCACCTTTGTCTTTCTCTTGTCATCACATGAGCCAAGAAAAACCTTTAAGCATCTCTATATCAAAATTAATGTCTTTGTAAATATCTACGGTTCTAAATTGAAGCTAATTTTGAAATTGCAATTGATATGTTTTTGAGGGTGATATTTAATGTTTAGGAAGAGTAAATTTGGATATGGAAGGTTGAGAAGCACCACTGTAAGGCACCTGACCTGGTTCCAGACATGTAGTAAGTGCTCAATAAATTCTGGTTGAGTGAGTGCTCCTTAACTACTGCGAGGCGCAGAAGAGATTAGAGGCCAAATGTTGAATAGTAATCACTGTCAAAAGTTCACATTAAATTCCATGTAGAAATAGTGTGTTTATTGGAGCCAGTCATAAATAAAATAAGCGATGGCTCTGAAATGACTAATGACGACCATTTGGGATCCAGATGTGCTGAAGCAGAACTCCATCATGCTAGTGGGTTTGTAGAAGCTGTTAATAAAGACAATGTTATGGGAAGGTTTACTAAGAAACATGGAATTGTTAAAAGGTTAGAAAGTCACACTTTTCTAGATAATCTGAAGGTATCATTTTATAGCCAAAATTCATGCTCTCAAGTCTTTTCTCTGTCACCCTCACCTTCATATTTTACTTTTCAGGTGTTTATTCTGAATGCTCAAATGTAGCTTACTCTCTCAGATCTCTGCATTAACCCTTGAAGGATATTCTGCTTCTCCTAAATAACTTCACCTAGATAACTTCCTAGATAGACTCCCCTGCAAGACTGCACTCAAGGTTTACCCATTCTATACGTTCCATGATCCGTCATGTGACCTCGGTTAGGCATCCCTCCTCCTTGTTCTCACATTACCCTGTCATATCATAGATCATGAGAAACTGTGTCTGTTTGCATGTATATCTAAATACTACTAGACTATGAATTCCCCAAAGATATGCCTTGTGTTTTTATCTTAATGCCCGTGATCCAGAGGATAGGACCAGACACGTAATACGTGCTTTATAAATGGACCTCAGTTTGTTTTGATCTGCAAATGTAGCGTATGCACTTTGAGAACAGACCAGTGTTCTGGCATCTTTGGATCTACCATAGTACTTTGCACAGGTTCAGGTACATAAAAGGTACTAAAAAATTATATAGTCGTTATTAGAACTTGATTGATGTGAGATTCTTTTTAGTTAGTATAAAATGGGATTTGTGAATAAGAATCACATTCCATAGAGCTGTCAGGGGTTAATTCAAAAGGAACAGGACACAAAGTGATTGGAAAATATTAACTAATATTTTTCATCCTTTCCGACTTTTCCTGGGAAACTCCTCCTAGCCATTTAAGACTCTAGCCTAGTAACACTTCTTCCAGGAAGCCTTCAGAGACTCACCCTCACTTTTTTCCCTGGATTTATGACTCCTCTGCATTTCCTTGCATTGTACTGCATCCTATTATAACTACTGTCATCAAGGTCAACAATAAACTATGAATATTGACTCATTGCTAACTGAATTCCTCTATCTTTTAATATTTTAAACAACTTCAGAATTCTTAGTTTTCTACTATGCTGCCTATTTTGAGAACATTCTAACTTGATTCTGCTGCTATATCTCCAACTATTTCTTCTCAGATTTCTGTGCAAATTTCTTTTCCTTTCAACTACATCTTCATTTACTCCATGTTTTCATGAACTGGAAAAATATTTAATGTGACGCTTCCACATGCTAGGCTTCAAGCTTCTTGGAATGACATTTCTCTGTGTTGTATAAGTTTAGCAGTCAAATAAGAATCCATACGCTTACACAAGGACACAGCTTTTACTCCCTGCCCTCTCTTCTCTGGGCATGCTTCTGTCTTGGAAAACATGTCCATTTTTATGATTTCAAAACTCACTTATAAATGGAAGACACCTAAATTCATATCTCCAGCCTTGACCACATTATTAAGCTTTAATTCCACATCTCAAAGTTCCTCTTAAATTTTTCCACTAAATTTCTCATCCTCTGTAATACCAAACTCAAACTCATTTTGATGGTGACCTGATGCCAGGACACAATAGTCTCAATTTCTCTTAAAAAAAAAAAATGTTGTCCCCAATGTTTCTTAACATAGCTTCTCAGGAAGGAAGCTTTATAATGCAAAACAAGTGGACATGGGTTATCCATTTTTAACATATTTCATAATCATCCATATTTTAAAAGTCCATGTATTCACATAAATACACACAGAGCACACCCAGCCCCCCACACATACATACACACACACCCCAAGTCACAATAGATTAGTACATTTGCCCAGTGTCCCAGTGTAATTGGAAGACAAATAAATTACAACTTCAATTTAATATTGAAGTTTGTGATAATGCCTTTGACACCATTCCATCAGTGCTGTGTCCATCTGTCTTACACAAGAGAATAGTTTGGGTGGCAGCAATACCGTTTTGCAGATCTGAAGATTTTCCAGGCCTCTTTGTTATCTCTCCTCTTTGTTATCTTTGCCAGCATGGAAATTTCATCCTCCACTCACTCCCTGGATGAGCTCATCCTTATTCATGACTTTGCACACCACAATTGTAACTCTAGCTTCAATTTCTCTCCTGAGCATTACACTCATATTTCTATCTGCCTACACAATGTCTCATGGAAGCATCAGAAATACATTGCAGACTTAAATATCTAAAAACAGACCTCTTTTGTTTCCCACCTCCTATCTCAACATGACGCTTCACCAGCCTTCCTCATCTCAGTAAATATAATCAATATTCATCAAATTGTTAGTCCAAAGCCCAGGAGTCTTGATTTCTCCCTTTCTTTCACATCCATTTTTAAGTCCACCAGCACATTCTGTTGACTTAAATATTCCTGGAATCAGTTTGCTTTTCTGCACTTCCTCCTTTGTCACCATCATCCCAGTCACTATCATCTCTCATCTCATCTAATGGTTCTCTCAATGGTTCTCATCTCTCAAATGGTTCTCCAAGTCCACTCTTGGCTTCTATTCTCTCTCCTTCACCCTGAAGCCATTGTGATACTTTGGAAATATAAATCAGTTTATGTGGCTCCCTTGACTCCTCCACTCTCATTTAAAACAATGACACTTAAATCCAATCTCTCTAGTCTCATCTCTTCCCCCAACTCAGTTCACAGCATCCTGCTGTTACTTGCTTATAGCAAGGTCATCTATCTAAGGGCTTTACACTTGCTCTTCTCTCTGCCTAAAATATTCTTCCCCGCATGCATGATAACGTATATCTGTGCTCTACTGTCACCCCTTAGAGTTTGTCTTCATCACTCTTTCCAAAATACATTCTTCTTTGTATATTTCCTTGTTTTGTTTCTTTTCTGAAGTGGCACTTGCGTTTTTACATGGTAATTTTCTTGATCATTCAGTAAAATATATGCTTTATGAGATGTTTTTATCTCCTATACCTAAAACAATGCTTGGCAAAGAGTAAGAGGTAAAATATTGGTCGAATTGTTGTACACATTAATAATGCAAAAGTCTGTCACCTATCACAGAGAAGTCAGAGGAAGCATCTACCAAGTGGGCCAAGACCAGGCTGTCTTTGGGAAACTAGAGCCATTCCTGGTAGTATAACCAGAGAAGCCAGAGATCATGGACAATCTGCTTTACAGGGTGAAGCAGACGGAGAAACCTTCTTCACATCATGGGTGAAGACAGTGGAAACTACCAGAGAATCCATGAAAACTAAAGAACAAACAGAAAAAGACCAAGAGAATTTCTGCAGAGATTCGTTATTTTGTTTACTGTGCTGTATTGCGAGGGCCATTTCTAGGTCAAGGCACAAAGTCAGGTCAGATCAAACTTCTTGTCCCTTCATACCCCAAGGCATACTGGTCAATCAGTTCTTGCTGATCTTATGAAGAAGGAGTCCTGCCAGCTGCAGAAAACTGTCTTTGGGTTAGCTCATCTACTGAAATATTTGACCTGTTCTCTTTTACACACAATATTTTTTTCTCATGCAACTAATTTATTCCAATCTCTTTGCTCATTCTATTAACATAAAGTTATTTCTAACACAATATTAGAATAGCATTCAGTAATGTAATTACTATGAGTTTTTATCAATTCAATAAGCACTCTGGGCTGAGGATATCTCAGACCATGCTGGCCACAGGTCTCTGAGAACTAGCTGCTTCCTAAGTGCTAGCAGTCATGCATATGTGTTCATATATTGACTAAGTTATTCTTACTTAGGCATATGGATTAGTTTTCTAGGACTGTCATAACAAATTATGACAAATTTGATGGCTTAAAACCACAGAAGCCTGTTTACTCACAGATCTAGAGGCTAGAGTATGAAACCAAGGTATTTGGTTGGTTCCTTTTGGACACTGAGGGAGAATCTGTTCTATGCCTCTATCCCGGCTCCTGGTGGCTGCTGGCAACCCTTGCTGCTCTTTGGCTTGTTGCCTCACGCCAATCTCTGCCTCTGTCTTCACGTGGCATTCTTCTCTGTGTCTGTGTCTTTGTTGTCTTGTCTTGTCTTCTCTTCTCTTCTTTTATCTTCTCTTCTTTGTCTTCTCTTCTCTTCTTTTATCTTCTCTTCTTTGTCTTCTCTTCTGTTGCAAAGATTTGTCATTAGATTTAAGGCTTACACTTATCCATGATGATTATATCTCAAGATCCTTAACTTCATTACATAAGCAAAGTCACTTATTCCAAATAAGGTTACATTTACAGGTTCTGTGGTTATGAACATATTATTGGGGAGGGGGTGTGTTAGTCTGTTTTCATACTTCTATAAAGAACTGCCTGAGATGGGGCAATTTACAAGGGAAAGAGGTTTAACTGACTCACAGTCTGCATGGCTGGGAAGGCCTCAGGAAACTTACAATCATGGTGGAAGGTGGAAGGTGAAGAGGAAGCAAGGCACCTTCTTCTTGAGGCAGCAGGAAGGAGAAGTGCCAGCAGGGGAAATGCCAGATGCTTATAATACCATCAGATCTTATGAGACTCACTCACTCTCACGAGAACAGCATAGGGGAAACTACACCCATGATTCCATTACCTCCACCTGGTCTATCCCTTGACATGGAGGGACTATGGGGATTATGGGGATAACAATTCAAGATATGGGTGGGGGCACCAAGCCTAACCATATCAGAGGGTGTCATTATTCAACCTAATACAGCATCCTAATGCCTAAAGACTAAGTCCAAATTTTCTCCCATGACTTTAGCTTGCTGTCTTAACCTCATTTTTTGGTATCAACAGTGCCCACAGCTGGATTTCCTGGAGGCTCCTAGAACTCCACTTTCTCTCCATCCAACACTGTCTGCTACATTACTACAAATTGCTCAAGTGACCTTTCCTAATCAGGATATTCATACTCTCTTTTTCAGTCTTCCTGTATACTCTGGTAGTTTCCCCCTCTCCCCCTAAGAGAACACTAGCATGATGCCTTTTTGTCTCTATTACTACAATAAGTCAAAACTTGTTCTTCCATCCACTGTTCTGTAAGTCCTCTCATGGGACTCAAGCTGTAATCCTTTCCAGACTCCTCAAAATACTTTCTCCAGAATTTAAACTCTAAGAAAAGTAAAATCTCCATATTATATATTCAACGGCTTCTCTGAATATTTATTTTACCTTCCATTCTACAAACCTGGCTCTTCCCAGAGGTCATCTTTCCCTACAGCCCTCCCATGGTGTGATATCTTTCTTATTTCACTGGGCCTAGGATAAGTGTCCTCTTTGATCTCCATTCTCAGTTCCAGAATGTTGCTCCTTCTTCCTCCCTAAACCTTCCAGCTTCTTTGACAAATATACTCCAAAGTTATACCACCCACTTTTCTTTTTCCTTTGTCACATTCCTATCCTTCTGAGTAATCCTCCTAATTTTTGCAAGATTGTAGCACCTAAATTAACTCAGTTTCTCCACTACTTACTACTCTTAGTATCATCCTTGATCACTCAAAACCATCTACTACTCAAGCTTCTCAATACCTTGTCTTCTTATCCTCCAAACACCCCATCTCACATTTCTACCTTCCTTTGTCTAACTGTTCCCACCTCCTGGGCCATTTCTTAGACTGTCCTTACCAATAACTCAAACATAATTAAATATTCCACCTCAGCATCTAGTCTTCTGTGTAGCAACACTCATTTTCCATTTCTACTTTCTCTAGATGTCTCGGTCCAACACTCCAACAACTCGTTAGATAGGTCTGTAATTCCATTAACATTTTCCCCCTTTTCTTCTCCATCTTCCTTCAGTTTGTCACTACCTCTGTATTCAGTTGAAAGTCTATATGATTCATCTATTGTTATCATCTCATTACTTGTCTATGTCATTCTCTTTCTTGCCTGTTTCCTTCATCATAATCATCTGCAAAATCTGAATTTTGGCTTAAATTCAACTTTTGCTTTTGTCTCTAGCACCCCTGCAAGATGATTGAGGCTGGATAAATCACAGTACATGCTAACTGTGCTTAACTTCAAATGTATGATCCAAACACTGTCCAGGAAATCTATTATATTTGCTCATCCAGTTCACTCTACTACTCACCAAAACAACTATTTCTCACTTTTTCTTCACTTCCTAAAATACTAAATCATCACTTCCCCTTCCTCATTTTCAGCTGGTGACCTGCTTCTCATTTTCTTAAAAAAAAAAAAAAAAATACATTTACTCAGAGAAGGTCTTCAGCCTTACACCAAATCTGTTAACCCCATCTGCACCCTTTTACTCCACTATTATTCTCTTTCAGTGAATGGACTCAGATCCCCTATCTAAGCAAATCCCTTTATTTGTGACCTGGGTCTTATTTATTCTTGTCCCTAAAGTGCTTCACTCCTACAATTTTTCCCATCTCTTTCCATGCCGTCATCTATTCTTTCTCTATTTGATCATTTTCATCAAATAAAAATTG
This sequence comes from Theropithecus gelada, assembly GCF_003255815.1. NCBI lineage: Eukaryota > Metazoa > Chordata > Mammalia > Primates > Cercopithecidae > Theropithecus > Theropithecus gelada. The sequence continues at coordinate 5,435,428 of NW_020257641.1, read as the reverse complement.
TGCTTAATAAATACCCAATAGGACAAAAATTTATATTTCCTCCAACAGATACCGTTAACATTTCTTTCCTCTTTTTGACAAAATTTACAGTAAGTGTTGCTTACACTGTTTTCACTGTCTCACCCTTTAATCTCTCTTGAATTCCATCAAGTCATGCCTTTATCCTCATCATTACTCTAACATGCCTTTATCAAGGGATTTAATTCACTGGTCAGTTCCCACCACTGAGCTTACTTAATTGACTCTTTGTAGCATTTGACACAGTTGATTTCTATCTTAAAACAACTTTTGCATTTGGCTCTGGGAATACAATCACTTTTTGCTTTTACTTCTACATCAATCAAATGTCCATTTGTTAAATTATTTTCTTCCTGACCACTCACTCTTGGAGTTCCAGAGGGCTCAGTCTTCAGACACCTCTGACTTGCAGTCATTCCCTGTGTAAACTCACTATTTATGCTTGATTAAACACTCTTATAAACTGGGATAACTAAGTGTATACTTCAGCTCCTATCACCACCTGGCTTTCCAAAGTCACCTACATAACTATCCATCTGATTCTCTAATTGGAAGCCTAACATGAATCTCAAACTTCACATCTCTCAATTTGAATTCTTGGTTTACCATTGAGATCTGCTGCTCCCTAAGTTCCTCCCAGCTTACTGATCTGCTTCTCATTTCTGAACAAATATATATAGATAGATAGATAGATAGATAGATAGATAGATAGATAGATAGATTTAATCAGAGGAGGTCTTCAGCCTTACACCACCAAATCTATTAACCCCATCTGCACCCTTTTATTCCACCATGCTTCTCATCCAGTTTATGGAGTCAGACCACCTATCCATCATCCACCCAATTTCCCAGAGAATTTTAAAACATCCTTAATTTTTTCCTTTTCCCTGATTCTCATGCATCAGCATGCCCATGTTTCTTCAAAACACATCCAAGACCTGACTACTACTCACCAATGCCACCACTGCCATCCTGGCCCAGGTAGCAATCACCATTTAACTAGTCCACTGCAATAGGTTAGTAGGTGTTCACCTGTTTCTGCTCTGCCATCTACTATCTATAGTCCAGGCAACAACCAGGAAAATCTTAGGAATATACAAGGTGAATCATGCAACACTGTTCAATCTTACTCCAAGTAAAATCCAAATCCTCTACTATGGCCCCCAAAGTTTTACATAATCTAGCCTCAGCTTCCTTTGTAACCTCATCATACTCCCGCTAACTCACTGCTCTCTATGCATGCTTGCATGCATGCTGTCCTTCAAATGTAACAAGCGTGTCTCGGCCTTGTGGGCTTAGGATCTGTATTCCTATGTGCTGGCATGCGTTCTCCCTCTTCACTCAGGCCTCTTTCAAATACACCTGCTCATGGAGGTCTCCCTTAGGGCCTTTTCCAAAAAGACCCCACACTTCCCAGCCCCTTCCTGACCCCATTCCTTGCCTTACTATGTTTCATAGCATTTATCATCACCTGATTTTGTATTATACATTTTTAGAAAACAGTTTAGATTCACAGAAAAATTATGAAGATGGTATAGAGTCCATAATGTATACACTGTTTCCCCTATTATTAACAACTTACATTAGGGGTACATATGTCACAATGAATAAAACAATATCAATGCATTATGATTAACTAAAGTCCATACTTTATTCCCATTTCCTTAGTTTTTACTTAGTGTCCTTTTTCCCTTCCAGAATCCCATCCAGGACAGCACATTACATTCAGCTGTCACGTCTCCTTGGTCTCCTCTCTGCTGGGATAATTCCTCACACGTTACTGCTTTTTGATGACTTTTAATGTTTTCAGGAGCATGGTCATGTATTCTATAAAATTTTTCTCTGCTGAAATTTGTCCGAGTTTTTCTCATGATTAGACTAGGGTTATGTGTACTGGGAAGAAAGACTGCAGAGGTGAAGTGCCCTTTTCATCGCAGTATATCAAAGGTAAATGTTACGCACATGATTTATGACTGTGGATGTTGACCTTCATGACCTGGTGGAGGAAAAGTTTGTCATGTTTCTCCACCGGAAAGTTGTTCTCCTCCAACTCCTTTCCACGCTCTGTTCTTTGAAAGAAAGGTACTATGTGCTATTCACACTTACGGGTGGGAAGATAATCTCCACCTCCTTGAGGGCAGAGTAGGAATTATACTTTTATTTGTTAATAGGTTTATTTTCTCCCTTCCTCACACAATATAAGTTCAGCTTGGGATTCTCATGGCCTAAAACAGTTCCTGGTATAGTTTCTAATATGCATAGGCTCCCACTAAATATTAATGAAAGTAAGCAATTAATCTCCCTCTGCATATACCTATTCATATGTCTGAGGCTCCATAGGGGCACTTGCATCCACCTAAATATCTCTTTTTTCTTTTTCTCATATTTTTCAGTAAATTCTCATTCAGTATTAAAACACCTTTTCTCATTGTTCATGTCTGCCTAAGTTGGAAGACACATTCACATACACACTGCATTCTAACTGCGTATAACGTGGAGTGGTGTGCCCACGGCTCAGCATCGTAACTGATTCTTCACATCTCTGCTTGCTGCCATCCCTGATGAGTACCTTGAGATTTCTTTACCTTTATGCTACCCTAATGCCTAGCACTGAGCCTGGAATATTGTATGCTCTTTACCAGTGTTTGCTGGTTGAGGAGATTAAACTAGATTAACAGCTTGATGACTTTCACAAAGTTGCCTTTTTCTAGCTTTTTGCAGGCACCTGACGTGAGTCACCTGCTCACAATAAAACCAAATCCTTTCTTTGGATTATAGCACATTGCTGTTGAATGGTTCTTTCCCTCCCTGGAGCCAACACCAGAGTTTTGTTGTATTATAATCATTAGGACCTTAGTTAGCCCCTTTCATGCCAGGAGCTCTGGAAGGGTAGGGTTAAAGGCTTAAACCAGGAAAGAATAGAGACTCACAGAAATGATCAAGAAGTGACTAGCAATCAAAACTCTCCAGGACTTTAGCCATAGTTGGAGCAGGTAACCTGAAAGAATCAGGAAGAATATAGGGAACTGTTTTTCCATTTCAACTACTTTATTTCATCAAGCTGCATTTCTCTGAGCTCAGTTTATGTGGTTTCATTGTGCATGGGGCCTCAGCTTTCCTGCAGTAGCCTGTGATGCTAGATACTGGATGAGGATGAAGGATAAAAGATGCTTGCAAAATAAAAAGATTGTTAATCAGGAATTGTGCATGACAGTTTTGTATTCCTACCTACAGCACAAAACCCACAGATTTGATAACAATCCAGATGTCCAGACAGTTGAATATCAACTATTTTCTCGGTTTTCAAAATACAATTTATTGTTTTTCTATTTTAATAATTTTTATATTATAGAAGCAGACATGCTCACTTGAGAACATATGAAAATAAAGAAAAATGTAGATAAAATAATAAATATTTGCCTGTAAAGATTTGCCCACTTTGAAAATGAGTTAGTATTTTAATATATATATACCCTTCTATTCAAGTGTTTATAAGTACATTTAAAACAGTTGGAGTTAGGCCGAGTGTGGTGGCGCATGCCTATAATCCCAGCACTTTGAGAGGCTGAGGCAGGTGGATTACCTGAGGTTGCGAGTTTGAGACCAGCCTGACCAACATGGAGAAACCCCATCTCTACTAAAAATACAAAAAATTAGCTGGGCATGGTGGCGCATGTCTGTAATCCCAGCTGCTCAGGAGGCTGAGGCCAGAGAATTGCTTGAACCCGGGAGATGGAGGTTGTGGTGAGCCAAGATTGTACCATTGAATGCCAGCCTGGGCAACAAGAGTGAAACAACGTTAAAAAAAAAAAAAAAAGAAAAGAAGAAAGAAGAATGTACTTATATATAAAATAACATAATTTTGTGTTTCAAAACTATCTTTTCATGAACAAAATTTTAAATGATTGTGAAGTATTTTATCACATGGATATCCCATAATTTTTCAAGTATTCCTCTATTTTGGAGAGGTTCCAAATTCTCATCAAGACAAATTTTTGCCCCCCAGTAGACCCCCAAAATAGAGATAAACACAAAAGTCTGAGGGAAAAGAAAGGGGATGCTTTTACCAGACAGAGAGACACTAGGAAGTTTCCCCCGAAAGGTGATAAGTTGGTTAGATCTTAATATGAACCGGCTTGGCGAAAAAGTGAAAGGAAGAATATTCTAAATATTCAGAGGAAACGCAGAGACTTAAAATCTCAGCATTGGAGCTTACCACCTTCTAAGGCAGCTTTTCTATCATTAAATATTTCTAATTTTTTGAGAGGCCCTTTTTATGTTAAGCAAATATTCTTTCTCAGTATAACTTTCATGACTTGTTCTGCCTTCCCTAGCAGCACTAAATAAGTCTATTCCTCCTACCACATATTAATACTTTTAAAAAATTGCAAGTAGCCGCTTGGTTTATCCTTCGACTCAAATGATTGTGAGAGCAGTGAGAGACTTCAAAGGTCATCCACTTCGACTTTCTCATTTTTTAAACCAAGAAAAATTGGTCCAGAATAGGACAGTCACCAGCCTCCCAAGGCATACATATTTAGTGGCAGTGCTGAGTGGATAAATCATATTTCCAACTCTCAACCCACTTCTCTTTTTAATATGCTTCCTTCTCTTCTCCATTGTGAACTTCCCAGTTCCTCCTGTCAACTTTAAATAATTAGATTCAGAAAATGTGATTAAGTATAGAGTTTCTTTGAGGCAAAGTTTGAGGCTGGCCACCCAGAAACATCAGCTCCAAAGGAATGGGGGTCAGCATTCCAAAGTAGAGAAGGAATGGTTTCCTTTACATAGAAATTTTAGTAGGATTATATTTTTTATGCAAGACCAGTGCATACACCCTAGTGATTTGGTTAGCTACAGATTTCTACACTACAAGGAAGAGGACTTTATTACTCCACAAGGAGGATAATCTGAGGGAGGGGGTTCTTTTCTTTGGCACTATTTGGTCTTAAATATTTACAGAAAAAAGACAGAAGTTGTATCTGCATACCATGCGACTCAGGTTTCACAGCCACATTCCTCAGAATAAAGTACCAACAGCTTTATGTCTGAATGATTTTAAGTTTGAATTACTGAATTTCATCCTCCAAGTATTCTTTGTTCAAGACTCTTTTCTCACCTCTTCTGGATCTTGGTCACTTTCTCCCGAAACAGCTCCAGCAGTGCTTCAGTTCACCTGAGTTTAGTTACACAAAAAATGATATCCCCAGCATTTTTCCTAGGCATTTCAATAACACAACTCAGTGAATTTTGGCAAGCTCCTGATGCACCAGTTTTCACAAATGAAAAAACAGAGGCTCTGAGAGGTGCAGAACCTTGACCAATCTAACAAAAATGGTAAGTGCTGAAAGTAGAATTTAATTTTAAATTTGTCTGTAATTCCCTGAATTCAACTACATTTGTCCTATATTTGTTGTTGTTGTTGTTATAGCTTTGTTTTAGAATCCTCTAATTATTACATAACTAATTTATAGCAGAACAGTAATCACAATCCAGGTATTTTGATTTCAGTAATTTTTTTTTTTTTTTTTGCCTTTCTTAATCACGTGACATCACATATAAGTAATCAATCCAAAGTGAGAGTTAGACAATTGTGCATGGTCAGGTTATGGCAATAATTTAAATTCTTCCATCAACCATTAGCATGGACATCACACCCTAGATACTTGTATCTTAATACTAAAAAAGCCTGAGTGTATCATGAGTCCAACTCCCCGGGGTTTTCTTTCCGTTGCGACTGCCTTGTTGAACCAGATGAAAGGTAGCACAAGCCTTCCAATGTCAGGTTTCCAAAGACTCTCAACAGATAGAGCACAAAGGGGTAAGCAGCAGGTTTGTTTGCATTTTAAATTAAAACTTGTTGTCAGCCTTAAAAGCAAGAGCATCACAAGATGTTTGGCAAAATGGTAATGTATCACTGATTATTTTAATTCTAAAGAAAGTCACAGCCTATAATTAAATATCCTCAACTTGATTTTGGCTTCCTCTGTAAAAATAAACAAGGAAAAACATAAGTGGGTAGGAGGCTGGAGACCTTCCCAAATACTTCAGGGATAGGACTCGTGGAATCATTGCCAACATGCCCATTTGGGAAGCTCCAAAATGTGTGGGGCCTTCTTTCCCCAACTCACACAAACAATGGCAGATTGAATTTTTATTTGAAAAACTTTCAAAGCCACAAAATCAAAGACATCGATGTTTTGCAGGCAGAGTATTTATTATGTACCTAACCATTCCACAGAAAGTAAAAATATTACTGCAATCCATTTCTAATCAAAATAAAATTTCAAAATAGCATCTGCTTATCATTGAATCTCACTATTTTGATTCTTCTATTTAAAGAAGCATTTTAGTGCAGTGGGAAAAAAACATGAGCAAGGATGAAGATACTGCAGTTGTGATATGAAGTATATGCTGTTTCAGGTACACTGCAGATCAGGGTGCTTTTAAATCCATTCCTTCATTTAACAACTTTTTATTCAGTCTCTTCTCAATGTCACTCCTCTTCCTAGCCCTTGAAATAGTGAAGAAGACAGTTCCATTCCTGCCCTCAAGTGTCTTACATTCTAGAAGACGAAAGAGAAGGAAGAAATGCAAAGACACTTGTAAGCACTTTTCAAATAGTGTTGATTATTCTGAAGACCATTCAACAGGGTGATGCAGCAAGAAGGGATTTAGGGGGCATGCTACACAAATGACTGTAATACAGTGGAAGAAAGGATTGATGCTAGGTTATTTCTAGATAGGGAGATCTGAGGGAATTTCATGGAAAAAGCAGCATTTTTAACTGTCCTTTGAATAATGGATCTTTCATGTAGAAATGGGGCACTATCATCTCAGGTGGAGGGAACCGCAAAGCAGCACTGCAAACATGGTGGAAGCCCTTCGTTTGGGAGGTCACAGGCATCCCTGTCTCATGTTGCAATCCATGAAATGCAGAGTCTGGAGGTTTTACTCACCTCAGAGACATCACAGGAATGAAATGACACTTCTTCCCATCTTCCCATGATTCTGCAGGACCCACTTCTCTCCTCTTGTATAATACGGTTCTAGGAATAATCTTTTAACTAGTCTCCCTGCTTTCAGCTGCCTGAAAGATCTTTCTAAAATACTGCTTCTCAATTTATTTTGACCACACCCTCAGTAACAAAAACTTACTTTGTGACCTCCTGCACACATTTTACAAAACAAATTAATTACTCTTACTAATTGCAGTGCCTTTTAAGATTTCCTTTTTATTATAATTGATTCTATTTCATTAAGAAAATATAGCAATCTGGATATCTAATGTCATGGCCCTAATGGATTTAAAACCCCTGTGTGTAACTCCCAGCTCTAAAGCAGAAATGTCCATAGGATTTCCTTACTTACCCTTCAGTGGGTCCCTGTTGCCTTCATGATAAAGTTCAAATTCCTTAGCAGGGCTTATAAGGCCTCGATCTGGCCCTTGTCTTCCTCCTGTAGATCAACCTCTTTATTTCTAGCCTCATCAGTTCTATTCCCGCCATCTTGAATTGCTTGCAGTTTCTCAATCCTGCCCCTTGGTGGCTCCGAATGTGCTGTCCTTTCTCTCGTTTATGTAACCCCAAACCACCATCACTACCACTTCACCAATCCCTGTTCCTGGGCCTCCTGGCTTATTCATACTCATATTTCAAGCTTATTTGAAGTCATGTGGAATTTGTGGAGAAAAAACAAAACATCTTCCCCCATGTCTGCTAGTTTGGGTTTGGTTTCCAGCCCATATCCTTCCATATTCCTGAGCATACTTCCAGGGATGCCTTCATTCTATTGCATTATAAATTCATTTCTTTTTCTGTAAATCCCTATAGCAGAGGCAAGGTCTGAGTTTTTAAGCTCTGTATCTTTAAATCCTGGAGCCCCATAGGCATTCAATAAATGTGTGATTATTAAATAAATGAATGCTTTAATTAACGGGCAAACATTAGAAACTCCTCCCAAGGTACCTATGAACTCTATATGTCCAGAAAATTTTTCCTAGTTAATTGTGAGTCATCTAGAGATTTTGTTTTTCTTCATCTTTTCTCTGCTTCCGGAAAGCTGACATTGTCACTCATGTGCATAAAGGGTTTGTCAATCAATGTGTCTTAGCTGAGCACATTCTTTGATTCTATGATTGAATGATAAGGTTCTGGAAGCTCTTATCTCCTAAAAATCTCAGAGATTGGAGAATCCATGTTGCCTTCTGAAGTGATAAATAATGAAGTAAGGTTAACTTGAATGTCCTTGTTTTCAAATATTTTAGGGAGTTTAATGTCAATGACAATGGCCAGCAGAGTATGGTTTTCAAGACCTTCATACACTTAACAGTTAGGCTTATTTCCTGCACATTTAATAAGGGATGGGAGACAATCTGCAGGATTTTTAATAGGCAGTTCTGAGAGAAGGAACGTTGGGTAACGACCGGAGGGCACAAGGGTTTGTCAGATTTTCAGTATTCTGGAAATATGTATGCTAAATTTTTCTAAACACACGTAACATTCAGCGTGTTTATATAATAGTGCAAGTCACTGCTCTCTCAGGAAACAAGACTATACAAAATAGCACATATATTTTCAAGAGTGCACATTCATACTAGTATGCTAATTCATAGATGAAATTGTTGCTTTCTTTTATTATAAACCAAGTGGGGATTCTGCTAGTCACTTTTCTAGGTGATGAGAAGAATAAAGTGGTGATGAGACACATTCTAAATTCTTTGCCTACAAACTGTGGAACGTAGAGGAATTTCAGTCTTTGTGCTTTGAGACTGGTTTACCTGGGAGCATTGAAAAAGAGACCTACATAATGCAGAAAAAAATCCCTCCTCTTTTCAGGAAAAAAAAATAACAATAAAAATAAAAATCTGGAAATGAGAGTGATTCTAAGCTAAGCTCCATTTTTTTCTCATCAAAGCTGACAGATACAACAGTACATCTTTCCATCACTCATCTGTCAGCAGCAGCTTAGCTTGGCGAGTTGACCCACCAAGCCCTTTGATATGGGGACTATTGTCCCGCCAGCAAATAACCCTCAGCGACAATGAAAGCAAAAGGAAGAAGTGAGCATGCATGAGAAAGAAACATTGGGAAAAGTGATACATTTCCTTTTGGTATCTCTTCTCTATTTCTATTATAGCTTTAAAACACATACACACTCACAAACCGATATGTGGAGCTTCACAAATCTAGGTTATCCTCACCACAAAAATCATTCGAGAATCTTTTTAGATTATCAGTTATAGCAGCATTAGAATAGAAATCTTATTAGCTTTAAATTTATAGATCCACACCAAATGCATTTCTGTATACCAAAAGGGGAAATAGGGGAAATGTCGAGGTTTTTGCCTCTTTTTCCATGAAAGGAAGCTACCTCAACATCAGTGAAACCACACTTAGAGTCTGCTTGTATTTCCCTTGTAGCACCCAGGGCAACTCAAGTAATCAGAAAGCATTTTGATGCTATAGATAGTGGTGGATGCTGTAAGGTGTTGTGCCTCAATACTCCTTCAGAGGCCCACAACCAGTGATGGATTGATGTAAGGGAATAAGGTTTTGCTGAGAGCCACCAGATTACCAAGCTTCTGGTGAGATCAGCTGAGGCCAACAGTTGGTCTCCATCACAGCTCACTCCTCTTCTGCCTATTCCCCCTTCTCTTCCCTCCTTTTCACAGGGGTTGATCCCAAAGGCCTCTCCAAGAACCCAACTTGCAACACGAAAACATAACAAATGCTTGTTGGGTGGGGGTAACATGGCAAAACAATGACCAAATAGATTTTCTCAGTTGAATTCAAATGTACTTTCTGGTAGCTGAGAAAGTGTGAAGACCTCTTACCAATTATCTTAGTCCATAGGGGCTAAGTCCATTTAGCATTTGGGCTGCTATAACAAAATACCATAAACTGGATGGCTTACAGACCACAGAACTTTCCTACAGCCCTGGATGCTGGGAAGTCCCAGATCAAGGCACTGGCAGATTCCATGCCTCATGAGTGCTCACTTTCTGGTTCACTGATAGCACCTTCTTGCTGTGCCCTCACATGGTGAAAGAGGTGAGCAGGAGTCTTTTTTAGGCCTCTTTTAAAAGGGCACTAATCTTACACATGATGACTCTGCCCAGTGACTTCATCACCTCCCCACATTCCCCAGCTCCTAATACCATAACTTTGGGGGTCAGCAGTATAACATTAATTTGAGGGGAATGGAAACATTCAGACCATAGCAAGAATTAAGTCTTTGCACAGCAGTGGAAGTTTGAATTGCATGTCTACATCATTTCAGGTAACTTGACATTACAAAATCAAATAGAAGCCATTCAACTTGGACTCAGGATAATGCTATGACCAAACAGACACGTGTCAGAAAGCCGAGATACAGTTCTCATCATTTACCATCTATGTGACCTTAGGTGAGTTAATCGACTTCTTTAGGACTAAACATGCTTGTTAATAAAATATAGACATTAATAATACTATTTTATACATAGGGTTCTTATGGAGACTAACGAAAAAAAAATCACAGAGAAATATAAAAAAAGTGTTTACCTCAGTGCATGGTGTAATGGGAACATTCAATGAGAATTCTCTTATAAATGCACTCAGTTATGCTGCATGAAGCCCAAAGTCCTCAATATCTTAAATGCCCTGGCTTCCCGCTGTGCCTCCCACCCCATTGCTCTCATACCCTCCCCTCACTTGCTATGTCTGTCACACTGGATTCCTTGATGTCTTCAAACACATGAGTACAATTCTTCCTTATGACTTTGGTGTTGCTTGTTCCATCAGCTATAATGGCTATCTCCCTTTGAGCAAGTGTTTGCTCAAATGCCACCTGCTAAATGTCATTCATGTGTACCATCTTGTTTAAAATCACAACCTGTTCCTCAAGTCCCACACCAATGATCTCAATACCCCTTACTGAGACCTATGGTTTCTTTTTCTCACTGCATGAATCACCTTCTAACAAATTATATATATATATATCTCCACACATATGTGTGTACATATACATACGAGTATGTGTGTATATGTGCATATAGTTTATTTTTGTATTGTTTTTGCTTACCTATGAGGGCCAAGATTTTTGTCTATTTTGTACACTGTCTCATTTTAACTACCTACAAGAGGACAGGTACATCATAAAGGCTTGATAATTGTTCAATAAAAGCCTAGTAACTAGGACCATAAAACAAATACTGCTACTGTATATCATACATGTTATTAATAAAGAAAAGGTGTTTTAACCAGGTGAGTTTATCAAAACACATACAGAAGTCCCTTGTTATCTGTAGGAGATGTGTTCCAAGACTCCCAGTGGATGCCTGAAACACCAGATAGTATCAAATCTACGTATACTGTGTTTTCTCTATCTCATAACTGAGAGAACTACTAAGTGATGGGCAGAGAGTGTATACAGTATGGATATGCTGGACAAAAACATGACTCATGATGGCGTGGGGACATTGTGAAATTTTACCACGCTACTTAGCACAGCAAGCAATTTAAAACTTATGAGTCATTTATTTCTGAAATTTTTCGTTTAATATTTTCCGACCACGGTTAACCATGGGTAACCAAAATTGTAGAAAGCAAAACTTTGGATAAAGGCGCTGCTGTATTGCAGACTCTCTGTGCTCAGCACTATGCTAGCAGAGGGCGATACAGAAATGATGGTATACACTCAAGAAGCTCATTGCAGTGAATGCTGGGCAGTACCATCCAGGAAACATTCCCAGTTAACTTCAGGTTTTGACCCAATCTAGAAATTGCATTTGGTCAAAGAAAGTTGTTTTGCCCAAGACCATGTCTCCTTCCTGGTTGCAGTCTGCATCCATTGGCCACAATGAGAACATAAAGCCTGGGTTTCCTTGATCTAACTCCAGTCCTCTCTTAAGGACCATTGCAGTTCAGAGGTCCTGATGGAATAGATTGAGATCACCATGTGGCTGCAACAAAGCCCAACTTCTGTCTCCACTCAGCCCTGCTTCCTACACTGTCTCCAAGGCCTAATTCCAAGAGCTTCCCCAGTAAACTTCCTGGATGCTTATCGCCATTTCAGAATCTGCTTCTCAAGAAATCCAAAGTGCAACACTCACATTCATTTTTTTCTATTGTGGTTTAACAAGTCACCACAAACTTAGCAGCTTGAAAAAAATAATTAATTCATTATCTTACTGTTTGAGAGGGTCAGCGTTCCTGCATGTTTTGCTTGCTCTTCCACTCAAGATCTCCCAAGGCTGAGATCAAAGTGCCGGCCTGCTACACCCTCATTTGGAGGCTTTACAAGGGACAACATCTGCTTATAATCTCACCAGATTGGTGCCAGAATTCAATTCCTTGTGGTTGTAGGACTGAGGTCCCACTGTCTTGCCAGATATCAGCCAGGGGCTATTTCAAGCTCCTAGAGGCAACTCTGAGGTCCTTGTCCTGTGACTTGCCTGGAGGGGCTCTCACTTTCAACTTTCAAATCTCTGACTTCAGGAAGGGCTCTGTCTCTGTTAAGAATTTGCCTGGCCGGGCGCCGTGGCTCACGCCTGTAATCCCAGCACTTTGGGAGGCGGAGGCGGGTGGATCACGAGATAAGGAGATCGAGACCATCCTGGCTAACACGGTGAAACCCCTTCTCTACTGAAAAATACAAAAAAATTAGCCGGGCGCGGTGGCGGGCGCCTGTAGTCCCAGCTACTCGGGAGGCTGAGGCAGGAGAATGGCGTGAACCCGGGAGGCGGAGCTTGCAGTGAGCCGAGATCGCGCCACCGCACTCCAGCCTGGGCGACAGAGCGAGATTCTGTCTCAAAAAAAAAAAAAAAAAAAAAAAAAAGAATTTGCCTAATTAATCAGGACCACTCAAGTAATCTCCTTCTTAATTAACTCAAAGCAGAATTATTAGTAACCTAATCTTATGAGCAATAACCCATCATATTCCCAGAACTCCAGAGGAGATGAATATACACAAGGGGGTAGGGATCTTGCTAGCGTCTGAGAATTCTACCCAACACACATGTCCTAGTGGAAAAGAGAAATAGATGCGAAAAATTATAGTGTTATCTATGCTCTGTTTGAGGAAAATGCATAAAACAGAAGGAGCACAGAGTACCTGAGAGTCAAGCAGGTTCCTGGATAAGGAAAGATGGTATTTAATTAAGAAAGTTAAGGCAGAAGAAGGTTCTCTATGCAAAGAAAATGGCAAGAATCAAAGCCCAGAGATGAATTCTAGCATGATATGGCCAGAGTATTATAAAGAACTTAGAATTTACTGAACATCTGTGCCCATGGCCTGGAGGCACGTATCATGAGATTTGCAAGGAAACAGAAGTCCTCAAGAGACTTCACATTTAAATGCCAGGTAATTTTTTTAAAAAATGTATTTAATATATACTACACATTTAAATGCCAGGTAATTTTTTTAATGTATTTAATATATACTAAATATATGTTAACAACTGTGTCCCAATCAGTATGAATTAACAGAAGAGAATTAATTACTTGGAGATTCCAAAAGTCAGAGTAAACTTTATTCTTTATTCCCCAAAAGTAAGAAAAATTTATATGACAGTGGGTGTAGGAGGGAAAGCTGTGTTTCTGGCTGAGGGAATAACATGAGCAGATTCAGGAGGCCCAAAGATGAAAGGCACTAGTTAGGAAGGGGTGGGAAAGCAAACAGAATAGCAACTAATTATAGCTGAGGATTCACACTGAGAAGAAAAGGATAATGTAATTGAATGGAGGTTGAACCATGCCCTAGAAGACTTTAAATGTCAGGCAGAGGAGCTAATATTTGATGGAAGGGTATATAGGGAGCTACTGTAAATTCTTAAAAAGGGAAGTTTTGAATAAAAACTACATTTGCACAATTAGTCTGATGGTGATAGGCAAGGTCATTCAGCAATTCCAATGGGCTTTGTGGTCGTCTAATTTCATGTGTTTTCAACAGTTCTAAAAATTTTATTCCGGTTTGAAATGCAAGAGGCTCTTTTCCTGGCTACATATCATTGCCACATTGCTTGTGATTTATTGCTATTGTTATATTTCCTTCTGTCATTTCAGTGGGATTTTTGGGTGAAGGAGAGGTAAACGCATATGTTTAGTCAGGCTTCTTGAACTATAAACTCTGTATTCTTTACATAGTTAAGTTTACTCTCCTCTGTATGTATTACTTGAACATTTCACGATTTAACACAGCATTTCCTATGTTACTTTTAAAATCTCCTTAAATATGGTTTTGATGGTTGTATGCTGTTTCATAATACAGTTTCACTTCAATTTACCTAACTTCTCATAGAATATTTGTTTCCTTTATCTATCTAGCTATATATAAACGTCCTTATTTGTTTCTATATGTCAAACTGTAACTCATGGGTAAGCATTGCAGAATGAAACAATCACAGAATTTCTTCCCAATGTAAAATGCATTTTAGAAAAAGATCACTGTAAAAATTAACTAGGAAAAGGTCTAAAATACTATTTTTAAAACTTTGAAATTTTATAAACAAATTAAGAGACCCCAGGAGAGAGTGTGGCTTAGTACAGATTTCAGTTCTGTCTCTACTTCTGAAAAATTGACTGTGGGAAGAAGAGACACCTGACAAAGCCTGAGGAATCTAACCAAAATCTCCGATTTGAAGAAAACTAAACTGAAGGATTAGAAAACAACCCAGAAAAAAAGTTGATTTTTTTTTTTCCTGAATACTAAACTCCCCCTGTAATGGGCCCATCTTATCAAAAATGGAGAAAATGACAGTAGGATTTTTTTTTCAGTGCCCTAGAAGGGACTGGGAGAACCAGGCAAAGACCAGGGTATACCTTTATAGCTTACTCACTCACAGACACACACATACACACATACATTCAATCCTGGAAAGAATAAGCTCTGATGTAGGACAGTTAGCAAAACAGGTGGACAGAGCCTACATCTCCAACCAGTGTTGGATAGAGCAGCAGCTGTGTTCTGTCTGCCCTGCCTGCATTCCAATCACCCAAGGCATCTACAATAAAATGTGCATAGGATGAAATATGGATTACAGCTCAGAAGGAAAGACGAATGAGTTGCATTATCAGAGTTCCTAGAAGGTAAAACTGCTCATATGAAGCATCAGTGAAATTAAAAAAATAAAAAACTATGCAAGCCTAACACAGAAAAACAAAGATTCAAAAAACAGGAACAAAAGGAATATCAGACATAAAAATAAATGACACATCCAACCTAGACAAAAATAATAATAATAATGCAACAAACTAAGGAAAATTCCCAATTAGGACTTTAAGCTATATATAAATATTGTTTTAAATAATTAAGTAGAATAAAATCTAAAATATTAAATAACAAATAGTAATTTATACTATGGCTTTATATAATGCTATTCTAATTTTCTCATTACCCACAATAAACTGCTAACAATCTAACAAACTATAACAAAATCACTATAAAAGCACAGTATATAACATAAGCAAAAGAGAAAGGAAATACTTTTCTCAAAATGTCTCAAAAGAACAAAATTCCAAACATATATACTACTGATTAAATCATATCCTACAATTATTACCAAATGGAATGCTTTTATAGTTTAGAACATCTGCATTCTGGTTAACAGTGACTTCTGAGCTTTCCTTGAGTAAAATAGTATTTTCTTTTTCTTTCTAAAAGAAAGAAAAAGTTCTTTCTGCAACTCTCATACAGCAAAATGAAACTGCTTGAATTCAGTTACCAATAGTGACTTTTCTCATGTTGTTCAGAGTATCATGATTCATGGGGCCAATCTTGGGAGTGGCTCCTCTTTGCAGCTCCATTATGTGACTTAAGATGAACATTATGAAACAGAGATTAAAACCCCATATTATCCTTGATAAAACTGAGATATGTAAAAGTTAAGCAACTTGCACAAGATTAAGTAGTAAATAAGGACAAAGCTAAGACCTGAAACCAGGTCTGTCTGACTCTCAAATCTACATTCTTTCCAATCAAGGAAGTCAACTTCATTTACCTTTCTCTCTTCGTGTTCTGAAGACACACAGACTGGTTTGGGGTAGCACTCCTGGCAGTGATAATTGCTCCCAGGCAGCTCACAGCTATCCTAAGGCAGTTGATGTATAACTGTCAGCCATGCTGAGGGTCCACACCTTCTCTCAACCCAACCGCACATTCTAGGAAAAAGTTCCACGTGGTCAACATTTCCTTCCTTGGGTTAGGATGTAGAAAACAACAGTCTATCTTCATTCCTAAACTAGCGAAACACAGAAGGGAACGGGACCAGGATTCTTGCAAAACTTAGATAAATATCCATTTTTATTCCCCCACTCCCACCATGCGTAGGGCTCTGAACCAGCGCAACTCAAATTGGTCTGGCTCTCATAGAAACCCAAAGAGTCCTCCATTGTTTCTGACTGTGACCCTGATCACCTTCCATCATCTATTCTTTTGTGTCCGAAATTGCACTCCTTTGTTTGACTGTAATCTCCTCAGCACTTGGACTGTAAGTTTCTATGCCTTACTTAACCCCCAAAGTCCCTGGCTCAAGAATAGATGGTGATTTATCATTAATCAGATTAGTGAATGAGCTTCAGCTTAGTGCAAATGTAGACGTGAGAAAACTCCTAGCTAAAGACTGGACAAATGAGGACTCACAGGTGAGCCAGCCGCTCCTCCTCAGTTCTAACCAGCTGTACGTATTGAGAGCAGCCGGTCACTCCAGCCTCTTCCATTCTAACATATACAAAACTTGGTGTTCAAAACTTTTTAATTATTGCTCCAAATCCTTTTCCACTGAGAATTCGATAAAGGAACTTGGAATAAGGACGGCCCCTGCCAGCTTCTCTGAAATTTCCTTCAGCTTTCAGTGTTTACTACCTCAGAGAACACAGAGCTATTCCTGTTAACATGTCAACCACATCAAACAAAGAGCTTCCTAAGTAGACACTTAGGGGAGATTTCCAGTGAAGGGAAAATTGCCATAATGCTGGTAAGTGGATGAGCTGCCATCGTTGGAAGGGAATTATGGGTGAGAGGATATGCCTGACTAAATGTAAAATCCATTAAGGCACATTGCAATTAAAGACGATTCCTTAAAGAGCTCCCTTCAAAAATGAGCTTCTAGGGAGATGGAACCAAGAGCCCTATGTTGTCGCTGGATGGCTATGAAGGACCACTGCCAGATGAGCATGAAAAGGGAGGAGAGGCTGCCTGACTGTGCAGATAGGAGATGAGTGAGGTTCTGGGCCTTGGCTTCTCTCTTTCTTTTCCTTTAGGGCCTCTTTGTCCCACTCTGCCTACTACTTCCGGCCACACAATAATTCCAATACTTAACTGAACCACCTCATATGGAGAGAATATATATATATATTCTGATTCCATTCACTTCATCTGAAATAGATTCATAACTTTAAAGCATCCTACTTGTGTGTGGTTGGCTTACATTCCCTTTTAGTTTCTGGGTCCAAATCTGTGCTCTTAAAGGGAAATCGGGGTGGGGTTAAATGGTGTTTGTTGATCAGTTTTGCTATGTGACCAATTTTAAGCTAAATGCCTAAATGCTTTACATGCTATTACATTTAATTCCAACAAAAAAAAAAAAGAAAAAGAAAAAAATAAATCTCCCTCCTTCAGAGGAAGTAAAGCTATTGATTTTAGGCTTTCTATTTTTCTACCATTTGTTCCCAAATACATTCCTTACTGGAATTTCCTATAAACCGGTTATTTTTTTTCTGCAGGATCTTTCTTATAGTCTCCCCTACTATTCAACTACTATTCAGTACCCTGCAATATTTGCTGTACCTCCACCCACCTCAGTTTTTAACAGGGTTTTCCTTTTCCATTGTTCTGTGTCTTTGACCTCCAAGTTAGAGCATCTTCTGTATGTTCTCCCAAGCTTTCCTCTCTCTTTCTAGCTCCTTTTCTGTTCTTTGTTTGTTTGTTTGTTTGTTTGTTTTTGAGACTGAGTCTCGCTCTGTCACCCAGGCTGAAGTGCAGTGGTGTGATCTTGGCTCACTGAAACCTCCGCCTCCCAGGTTTAAGCGATTCTCCTGCCTCAGCCTCCCTAGTAGCTGGAATTACAGGCGCCTGCTACCACGCCCAGCTAATTTTTGTATTTTTAGTAAAGATGAGGTTTCACCATGTTGGCCAGGCTGATCTCAAACTCCTGACCTCAAGTGATCCACCCTCTTTGACCTCCCAAAGTGCTGGGATTACAGGCATGAGCTACCGTGCCAGGTCTCTTTTCTGTGTTTATATAATGTTTCACCTTCTCTCTCCAATCGTGGCTTATCTTTAATATTTGCTGGACCTGGTTATATATTTCAAGCCCTGAATAAAAAACTTTCATGGAATATGTTATTTTATTTTTGCTTATAACTCATTGATACCAGTATCATTTTCAACTGAAATTACACAGGAGAAAACTGAGGCACCAAGGGACAGAACCAAGGTTCGATTCTATACCCCCTCAAGTACATCACTTTTCTAGACAGAGTGTATCTAAAATATGCTGATTATAATACAAAATACATACTTGCATATTCAGTCATCCTATTCTTACAACCAAAATCAACATCTTCTTGTCAATGGAAATCAACATGTAACTGGGAGCAAACCTGTAATAGTGTATATTAGTATACAGCTACATATAAGGAAGGGGCATTTTGCCACAGAGCAATTTTAAGGTACTTAGATTCATTGTTCTAAAAACAAAAATGTCGCCTGGATTGTGAATTAGAGACATCATGTGTTAATCTTTTTTGTGTGTGGTTGTTCCTTCCCCCATTTCAAACTTGCTCCCATAAGAGTTACCATTTAACAGTAACATTTCACACAGAATACAAGATGCATATATATTAAAGGAGACAAGTATTAAGGGCATAGTCCTTGCCCTCCAGAGGAGGTGTTACACTGGGAGTCTTTTGTCTTCTATCTCCACCAGGTCTCCTGTTCACAGGTTTAAAAATGGCTTAGCAGGGCAGATTTAGTTCTTAGGTAAGGTTGCCAAACTTAGGAAGTACAGAACACCCAGTTAAATTTCAATTTTAGGTAATTTTTTAGCATGAATATGTCCCTTGAAATATAAGGAGCACATTTACAATTAAAAATTGTTCATTGTTTATCTGACATTCAAATTTAACAGGGGTCCGACCTATGTAGAAAGATGGGATCTTTCGCCTATCCCATTATTACTAAGTCTCTTACTCTAAGAATATAGAAAAACTTTAATTAGTACATCACACGTGCCATATATGAGCATCAAGCTTATGTGGGCATTTATAATTGTACCTGGTAAGTACAGATTTCTCTGCTTACCAGAGAGGGCAGCCAGGGAATGGTTTGAGGGAGCTCTTTCTGATATCCTTTCATAGCTTCCCACCTGAGTGTGCTGCTCCTCTAGAAGTTGTCCTGGTTCAGGTATTCACATTGTGAGTCTCCAGCTCTCCCACTCTGCGCCCAGTGATACTGAGAAGGATGGTGCTTGTGATCTCTATGAACACACAGTGCAAACCTCACTTAAGTGTTCTGGGAGGCATCAAATATGACCCAAACACAAACATTGGGTCAGACTCCCAAGGCTTGATAACAGCTGGCAACTAGGAGGGTGCACACTTTCTCCAACCCAATCCTCTACCCACAGGGAAACTTCTTTCTTGGGCATCTCTTTCCTATGGAGGCAAACGGATGTCCAGGTTTGCAGAGGCTCTATGGTTGCTTTTTCCCCCTTCATGACTGCCAAATATGCTTCTGTTCCTGCCTTGCAGTGCTTCAAAGTCGAAATGGGGTCTCAGAAGTGTCTGGAGGTTTGGAGAGGGAAAATACCACTTCAGGTCTTGATGTTGCCTTCAGGTTTCTATCTGAGGTATAGCATCACCAGTCTCCACTTTTTTTGCAATAACCATCAACTAGACTTCAATGAACAACAATATATTGAACAACTGCTAGGTTTTACTACTTTAGGTGCTGGGGATATTAGATAGAAATAATTAGATTTTCATCCTTGACACCGGGAGGCAACAGAGATGTGTAATCAAGTAAAAGATGACACAATATATTAAGTGCAATGAAAGCAGCAAAGGCAGATGCAGGATTTGTAGAGCCAGAAGCGTAACAATTTGGAGTGCACCCTTGAAGAAAAAAGAATACATCATCCTCAAATGTAAAATTAGTTGGAATGTTAATGGTAAAATTCCAAACACAATACTAATTATTAAAACACACAAAAAAATCATAAACATTATAAAATCCAGAAAAAGGACATAGTGTTTTGATTAATTAACGAAGTGACATATCTCTATAATACCTTTTTTGTACATGTTTGGCTGCAAATTCTTTGCCTATTTGTATGGCATCAATTTTGTAGCACAATTATCTATAACGAGAACAGGAAAACAATCTAATGCTGCTTCTAGCAAGTTGATCCAAGTTATTTTTTCTTAGTTTTTCATCATGTAAAAAGGTTTATTTTAGTTGCACAAATTGTTATTGGTAATACCACAAACATTTTTGGGATTGCTTTCAAGTTTGGGGAAAAATATATCAAGCTTATTTGCTGTATGAACCATGAGACTTAGAAGAATTTCCCTAGACTAGCTTCCAGCTTCTCACGTATCAAACCATATTTCCCCTTGGCTACATACACAATTCTTTTCTAGCACTCGATGACACCTTCATTTTGTGACATACTTCGGTCTCTGTGTCTTCTTGTTATGCCAGTTACACTGGTGTGGTGAGTGGTGGGACCATGTCTAGAAGCTTTTCCTACACTTTCTACTGAAGCGACAGCTAAGCAACTATAAATACACCAAACTAATTGTGCTTCTGACTTAACCTTCTTTTAGTTGGATTCTAAAAATATCCATGCCCCTCTTGCACCACTCAATTCGTGGGTAAGAAGGTCAGGAGAAGTTGGAGTAAGAAGAGGTGCAAGATTGTGGTTAAAATGCCAATTTATGTTCATTTACAAAAAAAAAAAGCATCCTTGATCATAGTAGTCACTGTTACTAAGTATCTGTATATCAAAAATCACCTTGTACACGTTACATACATGTTTTTAAGTTTAAAATATAAATCAATCAATCAATCAATCAATAGCAAGCATCCTTTGTTGTATCCAGTGCTGGGCTCCTGACTTGGCAGGGCCACTACTTCTCCGCTCCCAGCGGATTGTCCAAGGACAAGGGCGGCATCTAGCAGAGCAGGGGAGGGCGCCCTCTGCAGGCACGTGTGGCAACCGCATTGGCAGCCTGCTGCCGCAGGCGGAGGAGGATGCTGTCAGATGCAGGCTGGGGAGGGGTTAAAGCTCAGACCCAGTTCTAAGAGCCTTTGCTGTTCCTCTCAGCTCTCTCTTCCTCTTCCCAACCAGTTGTTCTGCAGGCTGTAATTTCTTGTTTTGATCTCTTGGGAAGTGTTCAAAGAACACACTCCAGGCTTGTGTGTCCAACAAAAAAGGAAAACGCACGGTCCCCCGGCTCCCTCCTGCTGTCCCGCTCTGTTCCTTTCTCATTTTTGCAGCATTTTCTAATATTGCTCTTTGATTTGTGGCTCCGATCTGGCTTCCCCCTGAGGATTACTGCTGCTTTTGCTAGTTTTCTCAGTTTGAGTTTTAATTCTTACTGTATTGGGAGGAATTTCTCTGAGGATAATTTCTGCTGCCAGTTTGGAGAATTGGCCTCTTTTTCAGATGCTGTTCTTTCTTAACGTTCACAAGGAGTCCAGGAATCTCATTGTCTCCGTGTTCCTAGCTAGGCAGCCCTACTGGTTGTATTCTCAGACCACTCCCGTCCTGCCCCAGGCACCAGTCCACTGTGTACAAATAGCTGTTTCCCATTGGAAACTCAAATTCAAATTCAGTACAATAATGAAAAGAAGACCAGGAAAGTGGAAAAAAAAAACCAAAAAGGAATAAAATGATCTTTTTGAAATCAGTAAAAAAAAAAAAGTCACAGACATAAAGATTCAGCTCATAGAATTCCTCTTTGTTGCTTTCCTGACCTCTCAACCTCAAACTGTTTTCCTCCCTTCTTGCCCAGGCCTCTCTCCTGAGCATCCTTCTCAGATTAGACAGGTGATGCTTTGAGGTATGTTAGAGCATTGCCACTTTTTTAGCTAATACCATGTTTTAATAAGGGCAAGAATTCTCACTTTCAATTCTATTGTGTGTGGCAAAAGGAAGTCACTATATCTGTTTAGATCTGTGGGACAAGACTAAGGCCAGCCAATAAACTAATAAAACAACCTCTGGGTTTTCTCTTCTGATGATACGCTCCTGGTCACCAGAAGCCGTCAAGCAGTGCCTGGATGCCACGTTTCAAGAATAGTGTGGAGGAAGTCTGGATTAGATGATAGATTACAGTTCATTTCAATGAAGAAATATAATTTTTTAAAGTAATTTGCAATCAGATAGAACTATGAATTAAAACTTTAAATGAATTGTTCAAATTTGCTGAATTCCAACATACATATTTTATTCAACAATGAAAATCTTTTTTTTTTTTTTTTTAAAGACAGAGTCTCACTCTGTCACCCAGGCTAGAGTGCAATGGTGCGATTTCAGCTCACTACAACCTCCACCTCCCAGGCTCAAGTGATTCTCCTGCCTCAGCCTCCCAAGTAGCTGGGATTACAGGCACCCGCCATGCCCTGCTAATTTTTTGTATTTTTAGTAGAGACGGGGTTTCACCATGTTGACCAGGCTGGTCTCGAACTCCTGACCTCAGGTGATCCACCCACCTCAGCCTCCCAAAGTGCTGGGATTACAGGTGTGAGCCACCATGCCCAGCCCTAACTATTAAAATCTTTGATGTTAAAAGCACACACGTAGATAAACTAAAAAGTCATTTTCGATTGGAATAAAAACTTCATTGTTTCTTAAATGATAAAATAAAATAAAAATATTGATAGTCACTAAATTAAATCTGAATTAAACCAGTATCCTCCTTATTTTGATTGTGTTTTCTTGGTTGTAAGAAAGTATATTAAAACCTATGTAACATTGTTGTACTTATTAAATGGGGTAAAGTACTGATGATACTGAGAATCTTTTCATGTGTTTGTTGACTGTTTGTGTATCTTCTTAGGAGAAATGTCTATCCAAAATTTTTGCTCATTTTTAAATGAGGTTATTCATCTTTTTATCATTGAGTTGTATGAGTTTTTATATATTCTGAATATCAAACTCATTAGATATATGATTTGAAAATATTTAGATAAGTTCAAATATCAATGTGGGGGGTTGGTAAGAGAAGTAGTATTTGCCAATGTCAAAATATTTCAAATAATATGACTTGAAAAAAAAAGAAGAAAAGTATGTAAAGATTCTGACAAAGAAACAGACCCAAGGAAAGGGCGCAATAAAAATTATTTCCATCCTCTTTTTCCTTCCTTGATAGTTTTCTTGGAATATGAGGTCTTTGGGGATGACTTCAGTCAATGAGTAGAATATATCTGTAGCTCAATTTATTCATCTGGTTTACATTGAAATGGTATGTCTTCTATATACAGATAATATTTCTTCAGAGATATGAACTCTTTGGTATAAAAATTATCCTGAAAATGCTAAGTATTCTTTTTTTTTTTTTTTTTTTTTTTTTTGAGACGGAGTCTCGCTCTGTCGCCCAGGCTGGAGTGCAGTGGCCGGATCTCAGCTCACTGCAAGCTCCGCCTCCCGGGTTCACGCCATTCTCCGGCCTCAGCCTCCCGAGTAGCTGGGACTACAGGCGCCCGCCACCTCGCCCGGCTAGTTTTTTGTATTTCTTAATAGAGACGGGGTTTCACCCTGTTAGCCAGGATGGTCTCGATCTCCTGACCTCGTGATCCGCCCGTCTCGGCCTCCCAAAGTGCTGGGATTACAGGCTTGAGCCACCGCGCCCGGCCATGCTAAGTATTCTTTGAAAGAAATGCCTTTTACACTCATCCTACATATATTCAGATGTGGGAGCATATTTGGCCGGCTTTCATGTAGCTCGCATATGTGGAAGTCTGCTGAGACCATGTTGAGGGGGAGGGTTGTTTGGGCAGAAATGAGTGAGTGATAAAACATAAATGGTTGGACAAAGGGGAGAAATAAATCTCTGTACAGACAAGCCTAAAACAACCGCAAATGAGTTTAGGCAACATTTTGCACAGTCCTTACTGCCTTTTAAGTCACGCGGACTTCACGGGGTGCACTGCCTTGGCTGCTGGGGTCTCCCCTACTGAGGAGGAAGTGGTGGCCTGGGCCCTCCTTCAGCACAGGCTTTGGAGGAGCCCCAGGATGACTGGCGTTACAGAAGACAGAGGACGCTGTAGTTGGTACCTCATTCACTCAGCCTAGTTGCCAAAGGCTACTGCCTCAGCGTGGGGTGGTGGTACGAGTAGTAGTTAGCATGTGCCAGGCACAGTGCTCAGCTCCTCGCCCACGTCCTACTCTTTCAGTCATGCTGGCCCCATTTTGTCCCATTTACAGATGAGCTCCCTGAGTCTGACACCTCAGGGGATTTGTCTGAACACAGCCATAGGTAGCAGCACCAGGAATCAAATTCGGGTCACTGTGACTCAAAGCTTGTGCTCTATTCTGTTAGACCAGGTTCTCCACAGGAAAATTAAAAGAGCCTAGTGATCCAGTCCCCAGCACTGAGGGTCCCTAATTGAAACTCTCTCACATTGATTTACTTCTGGTTAACTTTTCCCCACACTGGAACTCCCATTATTTGTGTATATCACAAACTATCCTAAAATTACATTTAAAAAGGCTACTTTGTCACCCAACTAATTCTCCCTTAGGAAGCTATCTCTCTTCTACAGGGCAACAGGACTTGGGCAATTTGCTTAGATACAGATAACTACTAAAAACCTTGTTATTTTTTTTCTCATTCTTCTCTCAAATGTTCTATGTAAAATTATCGTGTAAGAAAATGATTGGAATGGCAGCAGAGGTAATTTTGAAATGTTTCTTGGAATTAAGTTTTAGTAAATAATTATAATAATACTATCAGCTAAGCCAACACAATGAATGCTTGCTAAATGGAAATTTATTACGGGATAAACATTAATTGCATTGGAATATGACAATGTCATTTTACTAAATACATTGTTTTCATGGTTTTGTTTTAGTAAGTGAAAATTAATATAAAGTTCAAGGCTTTGATGACTTCATCTCCAGCTTCTTTCTCCTGTCCCTGTTTTGCCAACCACAAATTTATCCCACCACAAATACCCACAAGTACAAGAGTAATGATATAACCCCAGATAGGGGGACAGGAAGCCTGGACTACATCTTGACTCTACTATTTACTTAGATTTTTCTATTGAAATTACTTAACTCTTCTGTGCCATGGTTACTCTTTTGCACAATGAAGCTACATTTCCTGTTCTAACTCGACCAGGGTTATTTATAAGGATCAACTGGAATGGAAGTGATCTTACAATTTAAAGGAATTATACTGATGTGAGGTATGGTTCTTAAGCAAAATGAATGAGCAAAGACAAAGGACATGGTCATATATTTCTAACTTCTGCTTTCCAACTATACATAATGGTTATCAATAATTCAACTAGCTCAGAATTGCTGTATTCCTTACTTTAATTGTAATAGGGTGTTAAATAAGAATATTCAACATATATTGTAAATATATGAAGTTTGTGGTTCCAGTTGATTATTTCAGATATGTGTTCCATTAAATGGCTACAGGCTCACAAATTCATTCAGAAATTAAGGCATTAAGACAGTTTTGTAGCTTTAAAAACAATCTCATTTGCACAACTAGAAACTATATGGAAGGTTAACATCAAGGCCTAAACATTTCTTTCCTAACAGTGAGACTGTCTGTTATTTAAAAGCCCTTTCATCATTCAACATAGATGGGAATCTACTATATGTCATGCCCTGGACACATAGTTGGGGCAACAATGTTAAGTAAAAATTGCCCCTGACCTCAAGGGGTTTATGGTCTCCTAGACAACATAGACATTAACAATGTGGTATTCCAAATTAAGGTAAATATTACAACAGAACATTTACTATAGAGGGAGGTACATGGTACCATGAGAAAGACCTTTTAATTAAAAGACTTAGGTTAGTTAGGAAGGTACTGGAGTCCATCTCCGAAGAAATGACAAACGGATTCAAGCTCTGAGGAGAGGGTCAGGGTTACCTGGGCATAGAAGGAGGAGGGATACAGCATATGCAAAGCTCAGGTAACCGGTGAGGTTCTGAAATTTTCCAGAAACTAGAAGTCAGTGTTCCTTTTGAAGGTTGTGAGGGAAAAATCTGGAATAAGGAGACTGAGAGAGATGAATGCATGAAATGAGTCTGGAGACAAAGCGGGAGATCCAATGATGCAGGACCTTGTAGTCCATGCTAGCAATATCTATCAAGTTTGGACTTGATCCTAAACACAATGGAAAGTTATTGAGATCAGTAAAGGGCTATCACCAGAGGGACGGCCTGATCAGATGTGAATTTTTTAAGACTACTTACCTGGCAGTAGGATAACTGCATAGAAAGAGAGCAGATGTGTGTGAGGACGACCAATTTAGAGGCTATTGTAGCTGTCTGAGCTGAAGATAATGGCACTTTGGAGTGGGGGGGGTACCAATTAGAATAGCTTTATACCGAAGTAACAAACAACCCTAAAATTTCAATGGAATAAAACCAACAAACAGACAAAGGTGTACCTGCTGTTCATTCTGTGTCTGCTGTGAGCCCAAGTGACCATCCAGCATAGCTGTCCTCCAAGCACAGTCTCTCAGGTTGCTTTGACCTCATGGCCACTATTTCAAGTGCTTACACAAATCCCAAGCAAGAGAGAGAGACTGAAAAATAGTACACTGATTTTAAGTACTTTTTTTTTTTTTTTTTTGAGACGGAGTCTTTCTCTGTTCCCCAGGCTGGACTGCAGTGGCGGGATCCCGGCTTACTGCAAGTTCCACCTCCCGGGTTCACACCATTCTCCTACCTCCCGAGTAGCTGAGACTACAGGCGCCTGCCACCACGACTGGCTAATTTTTTTTTCTTTTGTATTTTTTTTAGTAGAGACGGGGTTTCACCGTGTTAGCCAGGATGGTCTCAATCTCCTGACCTCATGATCCACCCACCTCGGCCTCCCAAAGTGCTGGGATTACAGGCATGAGCCACTGCACCCAGCCTTGCATACTTATTTAAGGAAGTGACCACATAACCTTTGCTCATATTTCATTGGAAGAAGAGAAAAAAGTCACTTTTCCCCTTACTTCAAGGGGTGGGGAATGCACCTATGTTGGCAGAAACAAAGCGAATGGCTCATATGTAGCCCAGCTGGGTACAATTCTGCCAAAGGTGACATTTTACAATGTCTGAAAACAGTTTTGGTTGTTACAACTGGAGTGGTTCCTCTTAGTATCTAACGGGCAGAGGCCAAAGATGCTGTTAAACATCCTAAAATGCACAGGACGCTCCCCCGCCCACAACAAAGGACCACAACAAAGCATTATCTGGCCCAAACATCTGTAGTGCTGAGGTTGAGAAACCCTGCTCTAGGCCCATGAACAACTGAAAACTTGATGGAAGGTTGGATTTTCAGTGCAATTCGGACTCAAGGAATGTATAGCCATATACGGTGTCTTGCTGAGCTGGCTAAGCACTAAGCCAAGCAGCTGTATTGAAGAAGTTTACTGAGTAACTCATACTTGATCATCTCCAGCTGCACTGGGGCATGTGTACTAGTCACTTAGGCCTAACAGAGCTGTGTGCTTTGCAAGGAATAAAATGTAAAAGATGCCAGAGTTGATGCTTCCCTGAATGGAAGGCATCCACACCCTCTCAGCATCATCTCTCATGCCAAGTGTACAGCAGTGCTGGAAAGTTGGAAGCTGTGCCTGGAGGTTATAATCCCCAATACTGTATTATTACCTGTGTATATCCTTTCTTAATGCTACATACATTTTGTGCAAAATGAAGCCTCCTGTATCTTGTAGGTGTGGTGATCAGTACCACTGCATCTGCTTGGAGAGGACACATTGCAAAAGAACCCAAACCGCTAGTAAGTAGCAGTAATGTCTACCACAAGTGTTTGAAATTGGGATGAAGAGAATGAGCAGTTTTGAGAGATATTTAGAAAGTCATGCAAATACTATTGCTCTTTCTCAATTCTATTTTGCATTATCTTCTTTGCCAATAATGAGTGGATTTTGTTCAGGTGCTTTCTCTCGTCTGCACTTCAGGGTAAACTGGTTCCAGTTCCCTTGCCAGTAATTGATTTACGCATGGGCATGTAATACAATTCAGGCAAATGATATGTAAGGCAGAGGCTACTGAGAGGCTTCTGGGAAAATGTTTCTGCATTCTTAAAAGGAGATACTTAAGAAGACATAGCCTTTTTATCCACTGGATATTGTTGAAATTGTGTGTGAAACTGAAGTGTACTGCAGTCGTCTTGCTACTATAATAGAAATAGTCTCAGAACAAAGCAGACTTGTTAATGACAACAGAGAGAAAAGTAGAGAATACTGGTTCTGACTTAACCAACCCTGGATATCTCTTATACTAGGACTTCTTATTACTTGACATTAAAAAAAATCAATCTTAAATTAAAATTGACAGATATTTCCATTACACGTAGCTAAAGCGTCTTCAATGATACAGAATTTAAAATCTACTGGATTGTGATGGAATACATATGAGGGAAGAACGGGAGACTTACATTTCTGGGTTGGTAACAGGAGGGACTTGGTGGCCTTAATGGACACATGAACACAAGAAGAATCCAAGATTTAATTAGGAACAGCAAAATTTGCTTTCTGGATATTTTTGAGTTGTAGGTGTCTTGGATAATATAAAGAGAGATTTCAAGTGGGCAGTTGGATATATATACACGTCCACAGTTCAGAGAAGGTGTCTGGAGTGGAGATATCTATTTGCAAGTTATGGGGGCAAAGGTGATGATTTGTGGCCATAGATTGGCTAGCCTAGTGGAAATGCACAGAAACGAAAGCCTAAGGCCAAGCCTGAAAGCTTCAATATTTAATATTAATGTTTACATAGAGGAAAAGTAGCCTATGAATGTAGCCAAGAACAGCAGTCAAAGATGCAGAAGGAAACCCGGAGCATACTGTGCCAAAGAAATCCAGAGGAGAGAGAGTTACAAGAAGGAGAGAGAGATTGACAATGCAAGAGAGTTACAAAAACAAAAGATTTACAATGTCAAATTTGATAAGTCAAAAAGATTAAGAATCCAACATTTCTTTTTAATTTAAAAACAATGAAAATGATAAATATAGAAAAATTGTCATATTTGTATTGCATACACTTTTTTGTGTGCATTGTCTCTTTTGAGATGCTACACAACTGTTAGAATGGATTAAACAGCTATTGTTGATCGACTTTGCACAGGGACCATGAGGCTTAGATATGCTAAGTCAGTTACCCATCTAGCAATGGAGTAGCCACACCGGAGTTCAGACTCACTGCTGACAACCTCCTGGTCCAGGGCTTTTTCCACGTTTCCCACAAACCATTTACAATTTACTCTCTTGCCAGAGACAGTGAATTAACTGTGAGTCTAGTAGAAAGAAAGAGAGTGAGAGCCAGATATACAGACAGACCAAGCAGACATAGATAATATAGTCCCAACCCTGTAGGACCTGCATTGCATGAAGAACAGTGTAACAGTGTCTCTATGGCTTCTTTCAACCAGACACCTGCCACATATTCAACCAGGTATCGACAGGGTCAGCCTCCTGACAGGGTAAGATTTCCAGTCATTGAGCGGCGAGAACACAGGCAAATGTAGTGAGATGTGCCCACCGTCTGGTGGTGGGAGGAGGGGTGTTAGTGGTTTAGTGAGTGGAGCACACTGCCCCCTTTGAAAACATGAGCTTCATATGCTCAAAACAGAGGTGTCAAATAGGTATTGATCAATGTATTCACTTGCTGGGACTGCTATAGAAAGTTCCACAAGCTAGGTGGCTTAAACAACAGAAATGTATTTTCTCACAGTTCTCACATTGCCGCGGGCTAAGGTGGGTTCCTTTGAAAGGCTGTGAGGGAAAATCTGTTTCATGCATCTCTACTGGAGATGGTTCTGCTGGCAATCTTTGGAATTACTTGGCTTGCAGACATAGCACTCTTATGTCTGTCTTTATCTTCTCACGGTGTTCTGCCTGTGTGTCTCTATGTCTAAATTTCCCCCTTTGTATAAGAACACCAGTCATGGTGGATTAGAGCACATCCTAATGACCTCATCTTAACTAATTACATTTGCAATAACTCTGTTTACAAACAGGGTCCCGTTCTAAGATACTGCAAGTTAAAACTTCAGCATATGATTTCAGGGAAGACACAATTTAACTCAAAACAATTAACTTCTCGTAACAATGAGTAAAGCTGAAATATATGATTGGCTGATGATAGAAATATAAACATCTATATACAGATATAAACATACACTAACACACACATGGGCAAGTGTGTGAGACCTTAGGGTTCCTGGGTCAGAGAAGCACAGAAGCCCATGTTGGTTTTCACACAAGAAACAGCAGCCAGAATGGCATCTTGCCCAGGTTCCCCAGTCCTCATCCCCACAGGATGACACAATGAGGGCAGGATGTTAGCTGCACACAAAGGGGTGCATAGAACTCAGGAGAAGAACCACCAAATTAGGAGACTGAGTGATGAGAGTTCTACTTGAATATCTGCCCATTCTACCCTCTGGAGAGAAAGTTATAATTACCCCAAAATGCCAGTAATTCCCCTCTAGAGGAGAAGATAAAGGCATCCCTTGACTCCTAACCCTGAACTGCAAGCAAATGTCTCTAGAGAGAGGGAGAAGAGGGCTTTATCTTTACTGCCTGGGACTTCTCCAGCGAGAAAGAGATTCCGCATCTCTCTGGAAGGATACATTATCTGTAGCTTCCAATGCTATTGGCTGTGCAAACATGCGTTTGGGTCAGAAAGGCTGGACTATGCAGAAACACAAGAAATCCAATGAGAATTTGTCTCAAAACAGTTTATCAGAAGGGCTCAATTATAAAGTTGGTCATATTGGTAACTAGGATAATGTCCCTATTGAATTTTAGGTACAATCTTTAAATATGTTTAAGAATTTTATTTATTGTACTTTAGTAGATTGTTTATATATCTGTCTCTTCACTAGATGATAAATTTCATTAGATTCTAGACTAGGAATTCTATTTAAATATTGTCGATGCTTAGCAGAGCACTTGGTAGCTCATAAGCATTCAGTAAATTATTGTTTTGTTAATATATAAAACAAAACTCCTCATATATTTTGCTCTACAGCTTATGTGCATTTATTGTCATCTTTTGACTTTTTCTAACTTGGGATGTTAAAATGCAATAATTTATCCATCATTTGTCTTCCTTCAATGGCTTTATTACTGCACTGATTCAAATATAATCATCAGGTTTCTTTATTTTTCTTCATACATTGGCTTTGTCTCTTTATCTTCCTTTTATTCCTCTTTAATATCCTAAACCATTCATGTTATTGTTACAAATGTTCCACGTGTTTAAAATTAAGTGAATTGTTTTTTATTGGAGAAATGCTATTTTTCAAATCCAATTAACCTGCTCATTTAAATAGCTTCCGCATATGAAGACTTTTTTCCAAATTAGAAAAAAAATTGAACTTTTAACTCTTTCACAAGTTTTGAATAACACCTGGAGATGAATTTTGAGATAATCTCATTTTTATTCATATTTTGGCCATTTCTAAAGTATCCCTGAATTATAATCTCAAATAATATTTCATGTACGTGGAAGTCTATGTGGAAGTGACTGTCCCTTGTTGGCAAGATAAATATTGTTGGACTCAGCTGCCTGGGCTCACCACCGACCCATGTTCCAGATGGCAGCCTGCCTCTGCTGACTTTCTTCATGGTGTAGTGCATGGACACCCAATGAATAAAGAAACCACATTCACCTCCTGCAGATACAACTCCAAAGTGCTAAGGCTCTAATATCTTTAATAATGTTCTCTCTTTATTTCAGGTTTTGGACTTGGAGCCTTCAAAAGACCTAAACATTATTCATTTTAATACAATGCCCTGTGTTTCTAACAAACCTAAGAACAAAACTAAAGCCACTGATGGCACACACAGTGACTTATAAGCTAACCAAAAAATAAATAAAAGTAAAAGTGAAAGGCTTACAAGAGGTAATATAGTTGCAGATTTTTTGCCAATTGCCTCAAATTCAAGGCATATATATGAAGGAAGAAATAAATTAAAAGGATACATTCAATTGTTGTGGGTTCAATTTAATAAACTTTTGATTTACAGTTATTCAGTTAGTTTTCTTGAAAACATTGTATTAGTTTAAGCATGGAACAGATTTTTATTTCCTACCTGTTGTTGGAGAAGGACAAAGTAGACTCTCTCCTGTACATGGTTGACAATCTTATGTTTTAATTTTTAATTGATACATAGTAATTGTACATCTTTATGGAGCACTTGTGATATTTAGATATATGTATATGCTGTGTAATGATTAAATCAGGGTAATTGGGATATCCATCACCTGAAACATTTATCATTTCTTTGTGTTAGGACATTTAAAATCTTCTCCTCTAGCTGTTTTGAAATATACAATACATTATTGTCAACTATGGTCATCCTATTGTGCTACAGAACATTGGAACCTATTCCTCCTACCTAACTGTAATTTTATACCCGTTAACCAACCCCTCCCTATTGTTACAGTCTTGCCAATGCACCACAATGTAGCAGTCTCTCATTACCTGAGGCAGTAACTAGAGTTCTTTGTCTCATGACCAAGAAAGTTAAGGAGGACAAACAACAAGGGTGAAGTTGGAGTAAAAGTTTAATAAGGAAAAAAATAAAGTTTTCTGCTGCTAAGAGGGGACCCAGAAGAGGGTTGCCATTTTTACAGTTGAATGCAAAGGCTTTTATAAGAAATTGATGAGACCTGGATATCTCATTTGCGTAAGGTGTGAACTTCTGATAGCTCCACCTTGTCCTCTTATTACACTTGGGGGCCATTAGCTAGAGTTACTGCATATTGCTTTGTTCCTTATACTCTTATACTGCATATGTGTCAGGGGATGGAATTTTCCATTGCGGGCATCTCTGGGCAAGTCACTTGTGTAACCTTTCTTTTTTTTTTCTTTTTTTCTTTTACTTTATTATACTTTGGTTCTAGGGTACATGTGCACAGCGTGCAGGTTTGTTACGTATGTATACTTGTGCCATGTTGGTGTGCTGCACCCATCAACTTGTCAGCACCCATCAACTCGTCATTTACATCAGGTATAACCTGTGCAACCGTAGGCATGTCTTAGGCAAGACCCCCTCTGCAACCTCCCTTATCTGTGCCTGCAAGTTTTTCTTTGGTTTGAAAGAATTCAACCACCCTACCTGCCCACCTGACCTGTTTCTTCCTTTCTCCTCTCTCATATTCACCCCTCCTCACTATCTTTTCCAGCTTCTGGTTACCACTGTTCTACTCTCTACTTCTATGGGAAGAGTTGACCATTTTAGCTCTGATTCTGAGACAAAGCTGCAGAATAGACCTGGCTTCAACTCTCAGTATTCCTTGGAGAGGACCCATGGAATATTGCACTTAACATTAAGAGTCAAATACGCTTCCATCAAATGGGGAGTGGTGATTCCTACCTTGAGGTTCATTATGGATTTATAGGTAATGTACGTGGCGCGTGTGGTACCTACCTACTGCAGTTGTATGTGTTTGGTAGTTACTACTAGTTGACCTGGAGGGGAAGTGCACTCGAAGGTTGTACCAATCCCTTGCTCCTTTGTCTTACAAATAAAATGAGCATGATCAACCTGGTCATTCTCATGCACAGGCAGATAAAGCAGAAAAAATTTCATGTGCTGTAGAAATGTATGCCACATGCTACATTCAGGAATGCCCTCTTCCATCCTAAATTCATCCTCCTCATTAGTGCAGTCTCAGTTAAAGAAAAGACTAAGACTTTCATTTTATAGAGACAAGGCTTAGAATATGCCCTCCCTAAGAAAACAATAAGTCAAAGGAGAGTTTGAAATTGGGAGATAGAAGAAAAACATGTGGTTATTAGGCAGAGAAAACCTCAAGCCACCAGTTTACTGACCTTGATAGTAGATCATGTGGAGATCATGTAAAATGTTTCTGAAATGAGCAATCAATAGAAAGGGAAAATGATTTTTTAAAGACCATTAAAACTCTCCTAAAATGTTGTTTATTCTAAGCCAGACATTTGAAAAAACTAGAATTTTTAAACAAATTAGAGTAAAATAGATTCAAAGTTATTAGACTTCAGTGCCTAGAATATATTTTATGTGGGTCTATATAAATACAAATCCACACAAACACACACACACACACATACATATAGCTGTATCATGATCTAAAGGGCTTATCTTAACCCAGAGCAGAAGTTTTTGAAGAATTTGAAGTTAGTTTTGGTTGCTGTTGTTTGTTTTGCTTTAAAAAACATGGAACTTCAGGAACTGGAACTACTTTGAAATATGATCTTAAAATGCTGTACAAGTTTGTAAACAGATGATTAACTCTTTCAAAAAAAGTTTAAATCCCTCTATTGAGAACATTGGTCCCTTCAGCAAGAACTACCGGCTCCTTCTGAAGGCAGGTACCTTCTTTCTACATCACTAATGACATGCAGCTAAGTTCACCAATGAGAAAGCAGCATGGATTGGCCTTGGAGTAACTGACTGCTTGGCCGAAACCACACAGATGGATCTACCTGCAGCTGCAATGATTTACCTCAAGGAACCCTGGGCTACAGGAAACACACTTGGAAATATTTTTATCTTCTTTCTTAACATTTATTCAAAGGTGGATTTTTCAGGCTGTTAATAAGCTTAATCTTCATTGCACCTCACTTGATGGGCTCTTTTCAAGGCTTTGAATTTAATGTTGAGTTTATCATTTTGGTATTAATTTTATTAAAAGGAGCTCCCAAATTTGAAGACGCTTCAGATCTCACAAAAACTAGGTCTACCCCTGCATTAATCATAGACTAATCAGTATTTAGTTTAATAGTTGCTAGTATTAAATTTAAAAGACTTTCTCTTACACTTATTTGAAAGCCCGTCTATTTACAGTACTCAGCATTATATGAGTGTACACAGAGGATGAGAGTTTTGGAAATAGATCACATTTGTTGATTTTAAGTAAGTCATTGATTTCTCTGAAAATCTGTCTTCTCAACAGCAAAACTGAAATATCATGGGATAATTTTGAGGATTAAATGTAACCTTCCACAAAGATGAAAGTGACTAAATGTTAAAATTTTCCACCCAACTTCCAGCTGAAAATAGGTTCATTGTAGAACTGAGTTGACTTACTCCTTCTCAACCTGCTTCTGGTGAAGTTCCCAGCTGTAACAAAAGAGAAAACTGAGGTCGGAGGAGAGGGGAGGGTTGCAGAAAAACATAAGAGCAAAAGAATATAAATCACACTGACTTCCACCCCCTCACTTCCAGGTCATGAGGTTCCTAATCAAGCATTCTGTTTCTCTGTTAATATGAAGGCATCAGTTTGAACATTTTGATAATTCTCTGATTCACAGGTATGTAGGGCACTATTGTGCTTAAAATTAAAAATATATTCCACTGGCTTTGTCCACCGCACCAACACATCTGACCACTTCAATCGCTCCAGAAGACAAAGCAGATGACATACCATGCCATTATACAAAATGAATCCTTGGACCATAAGGCTCAATCCACAGGAGTGACTGAAGTTAACTCTTGACACATGCTTGTTTTGCCATCAGGCTGATAATAACCTTAAAAGCCATCCTTTATATTAGCAAAATTTAAAAAGGTGTCTTCAAAAACATTGGAGTATCTCTTCATGCAAAGTTGGATTCAGAATGCTAAGATAATAGAAAATGAAAAGAAAATGATTATTGTGGTGGTTTCTGTGAGTCAGGCTTTGTTCTCTCCCATGACGCCAAACTCATTTCAAAGAGCATGAAATGCTATCAGTTAAGGGAGGCAAGTTAAAGATGGCCATATTATAACTGATGAAGGGCTGCTAAATGTTTGGATAGTAGTCATCAATTTGCCATCATTGGCAGACATCTTCCCTGAGAGTCCTTTCATAAATTCTCCAGCTCAATGCACCCAGAAGAAATCTACTCCTAGACAGCATTAGGGATTGCCAGCTGTGAACAGCCTGCCCCACCCCTTGTCACAGCTCAGAGAGTTTGCATGACAAAAGAATAATTGAATTGGTAATGCAACAGTACATGACATAGATCACCATTTTGCAACAGGAATGTTCAAGTCATGAATAATGAAGTGATTTCCTCCAGAGTAATTTATGGAACAAGTACATTAGCAAAGCAAGTGTGGAAATGCACCCACCTCTGACCCAGGGGAGCTCAGTGAGGCCTCTCAGTTCATTTAAATCCCTTTCATTGTGACTTCCACTTACAGCAGGTAACAGGGTATCAGCTATGAGGAAGGGGGAATATTTTTATTTCATTACATTTTATTTTTTTTAATGCCCTGTGGTATCTTGACACAAGAGTAAGAAAGAGGTTTTCTAAAGCAGCTTAATATTGAACATCGAGCAGCTGCCAAGGACTCATAACTTCTGATCATATCTGGCCTCTATTGAATTTGAGTCATTACTTCTGGTCACATTACTGAATCAAACCACTCAACAGTTAGTGCTTCCAACAGGTTAGCTGTCGGGAAGTTGATATGTGGGAAAATAAGACTCCATGTTTAGATACTGAAAAAATTATCTTTTCTCATTTACAAAATCTCTAAATTATTTATAACAAATATTTCATTTAAAGAATAAAAGAGTTTGTACTTGTTATGAAAAAGGTCCTGAGGAATTGCCATTTACTCTTAGATCAATAGAGAAGCCATCTTAGCAGAGCATTACAACGCTATGGAAGAAAAGGGGAGAAAATGAGGGAAATGACATTGTTTTAGGAAGATTTGATTCAACTATTGGAATCCGCAGAGAAGGATACGCCAAAGTATGGAACTTTGGCATGCTAAGTGCTTTAAATTAAAAGAAATTGGGAGGGCTTAGAAGCTGCCTCAGAACCAAGAATTTTCTAACTTTCTCTTGTTTCTCACCCACTGCCCAACCCCCAAGCACACAGAGGGACTCTCTCTGGAATTCCCTAATCTGACTAAGGAAACTTTCGTCCCCAAAGAAATGCAATTGCCTTTGCCCCACTGCCTAGGAATCTCATCAAAAAACAAGGAAAGATTTATCACCAGGGAATAGAAGAGGCTAAAAATCGTCACGATACCCAGACAGATTTTTTATCTGTTTTTCTGAGGGCAGCTCTGAGAGATTACCTGAAAGACTTCATTTGCATAATAAGACAAGCTTTGTTCACAGTGAAGTTCTTACCTTCCCACCAAATCCCCCAGAGCTCTGAGAAACTTTGTTCCAAGCCATCGTTCTTTGAGCTCATTCATTTGCCCTCAATATTATTTAAACCCCTCTAAATATTGCCTACTGACCTCACATTTAAGCCTCAACCATCTAGCCCCTCTTTGAGTCTCCTTTCTGTGGGACTCCCAAGTGTATATGCATGTTAATAAATTTGTTGTGACTTTTTCCCCTATTAACCTGTCTATTGTTAGTCATTTCAGCAAAACTTCTATGGGCAGAGAGGAAGCATTCCCTCTACGCTTACAGAAGCAAGAAGGTCTAAGAGAAAGGCCATTGGATTCTCTTGCCAACTAGGCTGTATTGTTATCAATAATTAGAGAAGACAAAAGTGGATTAAATACAAGAATCATGATCATTACCACAATAATAGTAACAATAGCTACTATTTATTCAGTTTTGACTGTTTATCTGGTACTGTGCCAAGCATTTTCTATACATTTTCTTATTTCATTTTACCAGTAGCTCCATAGCGTTGGTGATATGTGTGTTCTCATTTTGTAGATAAGAAACCAGAGGGTCAGAAATGTTAAGTAACTTGATGAAAATCAGCAAATGACTGACCTAGAAGACAAGCCTTGCTTTATTTTTTCCCAAAGGATCAAATTATTATTTTTACCCCACCAAATGAGAACCAAATAAACAAACCAAGGAGAACATAAATTATTCCTATAAAAAGCCTGAATTCAGTCCTTTTTTGCACCAAGCACTATGCAAAGCACTAGCAATACAAAAATGAAGAAAAAATCTCTGCCTTCAGGTTGCCCACAGTCTAGTGGGGAAGAAAAGTTATAAACAAATATTTGTATATATGTTTTAATTTTGGTACATAATGGATAGTGTCTTAATCTAGGTGCTTTATGTACAAGGCAAATAAATGAACTCTGGGCAACTAAAGCAGGAAATGATCGGAACAGAAAAATAGAGAATAGTTGTATTTGTCAGAGTAATCATCACTAGATACTGCAAGGACAACACACTTAAGTCACAGTGGCTGAACTCAGTAGAGGCTTGAATATTACTGATGTCATAATCTGATACAGTGGGGTATCTGCCAAACGGTGACCCAGGGAATTAGGCTGCTTCCACGTTGCAGTTCTGCCTCCAAGTGGTTTTGAAGGGAGAGAATGATAGAGGAGGCACATTGGTTTTTATCTACTTGGGTCCAGAAGCTAACATGTCATACCTTCTCGCAGTCTCTTGTCCAGAACCAGTCACATGCCCCAAATTAACTTCAAAGAAGGCTGAGATGACTGGTGGGCAGCAGCACTCTGGTTGACAGAACTAACAGTAAGATGACAGCAGTGGATATGAGACAAGAATGTAACCAGGACACCCTAGGGAACTCGGTCAGCTCATCAGGACACCTCCGGCTGGAGTGAATGAACACCAGTCATTTTTCTTTCTTTACATCTCTTCACTTGAGAGATGTCACATGTTGCCCTGATGAAGACAGAGCTTCTTGATTTACAGCCCACCAAGACCACAGGCGAAGAGAAAGAGAAGTTAATCCCCAAAAGGGGAATAAGGAGAAATAGATATTAAAAGGTGAATGGAAATTTTTAGGTAAAAAGCGGGAGGGGGAAAAACATTGAAGGCAAACCCACAGGAAACAAAAACGACACGCCGACCCAGGAAACTTCTCACCGTATTTGATGACTGGTACTGAGTCCACGAGACCAAAGAGATGACACTGGAGACGCTGAGCTGCGGCAGTCATACAGAGTGCTTTTCATCATTTAATTCTATCAGCTATAAGAAAGGTGCAAACGGGGCCGGGCGCGGTGGCTCAAGCCTGTAATCCCAGCACTTTGGGAGGCCGAGATGGGCGGATCACGAGGTCAGGAGATCGAGACCATCCTGGCTAACACAGTGAAACCCCGTCTCTACTAAAAATACAAAAAACTAGCCGGGCGAGGTGGCGGGCGCCTGTAGTCCCAGCTACTCCGGAGGCTGAGGCAGGAGAATGGCATGAACCCGGGAGGCGGAGCTTGCAGTGAGCTGAGATCCGGCCACTGCACTCCAGCCTGGGCTACAGAGCAAGACTCCGTCTCAAAAAAAAAAAAAAAAAAGAAAGGTGCAAACGGGGGTGCAGCCCACCCCAGGTCAGTGGACTGCCCTCTGCACCCTGAGAGTCATTCTGTTGTTCCCAAAATCTGAACATTGAGAATAAATCACAAGTAGAGTAACACCTCTGCCTCTTCTTCATCAACACACTTGCCCACACATTCCTATACTCACATGTGCCCCCACATACACATATATGTGTGTCTATGCATGCATGCACAAGTATAAACTCACATATGCCTACATATGTCCACATACTCACACACTCATGTGTTCCCACACACAAAAAGGCTTTCATGAAAAGGTTAAAGCAAAATAGACACAAAAATCTCCCAGCTATCCTTAGTTTCAAAATTTGACATTGTCAACTGTGGAGAGTCCTTGCAAAGATTTAAATAGAGATGCAGATGATCAAGTCAATTCAAAATAAAATGATCCTGGATTTAATGACACACTAGAGATGAAGGAAAGTCCTAGACTAGAAACTACATTGATTCTTCTATCACTACCTAGTGAAGTGATCTCTGACGACTTGCTGGAATTGTCTTAGACTCAGTTTCTTCATCATTATCGCTATGGGACAATATTGTTTTCTTACTGGGCATTCCAAATAAGAGCACGAGAAAGTGATTTAAAATTGATGTGCATTCTATAGAAATTCACATTTCAAGTGGAAGCCCTCATCCATTTGTTCTGAAACCTACAATACTTTTGGGCATAGACTCTAATAGACATAGTTCTGAAAGACAAGACAGGGGAGGGAAGGGAGAATCCAGGGTTTGAGAAGACATAAAGTTCTTGCCTCTCCTTCAAGCTGCACTGGGTTACTACCTAACACTGCTGATCACATAAGGTGCCAGTAATTGGCATTATGCACTCAGACTGATCAGTAATAATCCGCTGAAACTAGAGAAAATCCATTTGTTAGCATTTAATTTTTGAAATGAAATTTCAAAGTGCAATCATGGTCCTCACTAATGGCAAAGGCATAGCTAATTCAAGCTAGTTTCAACCAGATATAAGAAAATATAAAAGTAGATCAGCCTGTTTAGTCTAAGAAAAAATAATACAAAGTTTCAATTAAATAACTATTACTAGGTAAAAGACATATCTCTATTCTGAGGGAAGAATAAAAATAAATAAAAACAGAGATTTGCTTTACCTACAAAAAATTCAAGTTATACATAAGGAGGAAGCTTCAACAATAGCTAATCCAGACAAATCATTAAGCAGAAAGAAGGCACAAAGTGAAATATACTGTGAACTAGGAGAAAGAAAGTTATATTCTTGTCTCACTGGTAAAAAAAATATGCCTTGGGATATCATTTAATTATTTTGGTCTCAAAGCCCTAAGTAATAAAACATAAGTAATATACAGAAAAGTCTCTGATAGAAAAACTATCCTTCATCTAGCACCTCTAGTTTTTATTAATTGCACATTATCCTCATGGTCAGCCAGAATCAGACTCCAGAGCTATCCTTAATTCCTGTCTCCTTCTCACTCTGGCCATCTATGGATGACTTATCTCTTGATTATTCTACATTCCTGATTCTCACCTCCACTCGAAGTCCTCCCAACTCCTTGCCTGGGCTGTAGTCAAGGTCCTAGGTGGTCTCTCAGCCTTGCATGGCTCCACAGTTCAGGCCACTGGCTCACTGCTAACTGGCAGGTTAATCTTGTACTGAGCTGTGGCTGTGTTCACTAACTTGAAAGAAGCGTTCCGTGACTCCATTAAGTGAAATGGGTTTTTTTTCTTTTTTTTTTTTTTCTTTTGAGACGGAGTCTCTCTCTGTCGCCCAGGCTGGAGTGCAGTGGCCGGATCTCAGCTCACTGCAAGCTCCGCCTCCCAGGTTTACGCCATTCGCCTGCCTCAGCCTCCCGAGTAGCTGGGACTACAGGCGCCCGCCACCTCGCCCGGCAAGTTTTTTTGTATTTTTTTTAGTAGAGACGGGGTTTCACCGTGTTAGCCAGGATGGTCTCGATCTCCTGACCTCGTGATCCGCCCGTCTCGGCCTCCCAAAGTGGTGGTGTTTTTTATGATAACTTTAGGACTATTTGAAAGTTTGCTCCAAAATATCGTTCTGAAAGTATACCTCGATTCAATTTTTTTTCTTGAAATTCCATATGACCCAACCAAATTATCTGTCGATTTATTCTAAACAGTCCTTTCAGATGTCCACTTCTAGAAAGATGGAGCAACAGGGATCAGAGTCACTCTCCAGCCAGAACAACTAGGACACTGGATGCAATGGTTTTAGAGGCACTGGACAGTAGGCAGCAAAAAGCCATCATCTCTGAAAAACAAATAATGTAGGCCAGCACATGCACCAATTTTCCCCTTGGAGACAATTTCAAGATCACAAAAACAGGATAGGCAACCCAGGTGATGCTTGGAAGTGTCCCTGAAATGAGGAGCTGGAACTGGGAGGCTACAGAGGACCAGGCAGCTAGAATTTGCAAGGCCAAATTCCAGAAAGGAGAGAGCTGCCCCCAGAGAGTGTTCCAGAAATATGCGAATGGTGTCACTCAAGTCTTTAGCTGTCCGCTGATCAGGACATGTGTGTAGAGAAACTACTGAGGCCAAGGAAACAGCCATGACCCCCAAATTAGAGGAAATGATACCTGGAACTCACACAGGCATAGAAATAATTCCGCTTCCCACCACCCAGAGTAGAAAGCCTTAGAACTCAAAGAGCAGTGGACAAAGGATTCAGAAAGATTCTGCTTCATACGTGGGCAAAACTCATGCTAAACTAAACATTGTTCTGGTTTTGCCCAACAAAACTTACAAGAAGAATGAGAAAGGGTAAAACTGTTTCCAAGTAACGTAACTGCATGCCAGAACAGAACTAAAGAATGCTGTATGTATAGATACACAAAATATTCAGCACCAAACAAAGTAAATTTTACAGTGACAAGCATTCAATTAAAAAACCATGGCTGGGTGCAGTGGCTTATGCCTGTAATCCCAGCACTTTGGGAGGTCGAGGCAGGAGGATCATGAGGTTAAGAGATCGAGACCATCCTGGCCAATATGGTGAAACCCCATCTCAACTAAAAATACAAAAATTAGCTGGGCATAATGGCGTGCACCTGCAGTCCCAGCTACTTGGGAAGTTGAGGCAGAAGAATCACTTGAACCCAGAATGCAGAGGTTGCAGTGAGCCGAGATCGCACCCCTGCATTCCAGCCTGGGCGATGGAGTGAGACTCTCTCTCTCTCTCAAAAAAAAAAAAAAAAAAATCACTAGGCATGCACAGAATCAGGAACCAATGATCCAAAATTAGGAGAAAAATAAATCAATCCAAATTATTCTAGAAATGACTTAGATGACAGAATTAATAGACAAGGACAATAAAAATCATTATAACTATACTGCATATAATCAAGAAGCTAGAGAAGAGCTTTAATAGGTTAAAGAAACACAAAAAGATTTAAAAGTAGATGAAAATTTAACTTCTAGAGGTGCAAACTACAAGATCACTAGCAGATTAGACACTGCAAAAGGAAAGATTAGTAAACTTGAAGACTTGGCAATAGAAACTGTCCAAAATGAAACAGAAAGAAAAAAAGAGCAGGAGAACAAAAAGGGAGAGAATATCAGTGAACTGTGGGGTAATTTCAAGCAGCCTAATATAATTGGAGTACTCAGAAGAGAAGAGAGAGAAAGGGCAGAAAACAGTATTTGGAGAAACAATGACTGAAACGTCTCCAGATTTAATGAAAGCTTTAAGCTCACAGATCTTAGACTCTCAATCAATTATAAGCAAAAGATCAAATAAAACTACATTAAGCTACATAATAAGCAATTTGCTGAAAACCAATAGTAGAGAGAAAAATCTTAAAAGCAGCCAGAAAAAAGTTACATATTATATATAAATTAAAATATAAGAATGATCCTAAATGGCCCTTCCCTATTTCCCTTAAGACTCTAAAAGATGAAAAATAGAAATTACCATCTCTTTGTGGAGTTTGAATGAAGTCCAGACTGGTTTTCAAATCGAGGTTTGTGACGAAAGGGATACAACTGATTCCAAGAATGGGATCTTGCTTTGTAATGTCCTTCCTGCCAATCTGGACATTTCTTTTTCCTATTGGTCTGTTTTCTCATAGTGACATTTAAATTAATAGATGTTTTATGAGTGCCTGCTCTGTGCAAAAGATTCACTTATCTAGAGCCTATTGCAATTTGCAGCTTAACCTGAAGCAAAATCAAGACAAGAGGACAACAGCCTGGGTGCTAGGTCTCAGCTTGACACTTGGTTCTGCCAGTCACTTAGAACTCACTTTCTGCCTACATGGTCAATGAGAAAAGTAGAGCTGGGTCGTAATTAGGTGTCCCTGGTTATTGTATAAATATTTTAAATATACTGACACTCCTAGTTGCTTTTCTGTTTGCTTTCCGTGTATCAGAAGTTTATGAGTATAAGCTCAATGTCCATAAAAGAACAGTGGCACTCACTTTTAAAACTTTGACCAAAAATTACCAAGCACTTCATATATCAAATAGGAGTCTGAACACTGGAATTAGGTCTTTCTCCTCAAGGAGCTCAGAGTTTAGAGACAGTGATTTGTCAGTGTAAAGAAAGAAAGAAAGCTGCTAGAACTTTGGGGAAATTTGGAAAGACTGAAATGAAAGGTAATTTTGGATTCAATCAAAAGAGATATGAGCTCATATTTGCAAAAAAAAAAAAAATAGGTTTATATTTAAATAGCATATCTTTGCTGCAGTGACCCTGAAGCAAAATAAAAGATTATCCAAACATGAGCCCCTGACTTAATGTAGCGGATTTAAGAGACAGTAAAAGCAAAAGTTCAAAATATGATGTTTGTCAAGCCAGATGATGTGATCATCAAGAAATACAGTAAATTACATAAGTCTATGAGAATTTTACATCCTTCAACCCTGCCACTAAGTAACATTACAAATCTCAAATTTGGCTGGAGTTCAACTTTCAAAGGAAAAACAAAATGTGTCCATGCTAGTGAAGAGCATACCCTGAAATGTTACCACAGGATGATCTCTGGGGATCCACAGGTTAAGAAATGGGGTCCCATGATTCATCTGCTTGTACCTACTATTGACATTCCAGTGTCTAATTCCTCTGTCAGGTACAACAGGCCACAGCAATCATTAATTGAACATCTGTTATGCACAAGGTACTGGGGAGACAAAGGTGTCTCCTTTCAAAAAGCTCAGAGTCCAGCAAAGGTGACATACAAGCATGGCAATGTTCTTTGCCTAAGACAGCACTCAATAAGCAAATACATTCATGTTTCTTCAGGGAGTTGATGAATAACCTCACATCTGTTCAGATCATATTTGCTCCCAAATGAGTTCAGGTTAGCTCTGGTCTCACCATCAAATCAGTTAGAAAATTCTGGAAATTTTAGAATACAGGATAAAATATGTAGACCTGAATAAGAAAGTAGAGTAGAAGGAACTGACGGACTTCACTTAGGAATATTAAAGGTTTTGCCTTCTGGAAACTTCTCTTTCATTTGTACTTTTATCTGTTCATTT
Organism: Theropithecus gelada; assembly: GCF_003255815.1. NCBI lineage: Eukaryota > Metazoa > Chordata > Mammalia > Primates > Cercopithecidae > Theropithecus > Theropithecus gelada. The sequence continues at coordinate 5,390,464 of NW_020257641.1, read as the reverse complement.
GCATTGCAAATTCAGGACTCCATAATTCTTGATTTCTGTTCTTCTTGTACCTTTCTCAGAATATAGATTGGTTTGGAATACACTGGGTGATTAATACTCTCTTTTTTGAGACAGGGTTTCACTTTCTTTGCCCAGGTTGGAGTGCAGCGGTGCGATCTTGGTGCACTGCAACCTCCACCTCCCAGGCTCAAGCAATCCCCCTGTCTCAGCCTCTCAAGTAGCTGGGACTACAGGCGTGTGCCACCACGCCCGGCTAACTTTTCAATTCCTTCTTGGTAGAGATGGGGTTTCACCATGTATGTTGCCCAGTCTGGTCTCGAACTCCTGAGCTCAAGCAATACACATGCTTAAGCCCCCTGCAGTGCTGGGATTATAGGCATGAACCCCCATGCCCAACCTTAATACTCTCTTCATTAAAACAAAGTAACTGTATATATATATAACAGCTCACAATTCCACAAATAAATGCTTGTGACAAATGCTTATTATATTAAGTAAAAAAAGCTGGAAACAATTACATATTTTACAGTACATTTAATACAACTTAAAAGTGCATTAAAATCTTCTGGAAAGAAGTACACAAAAATGCAACTGCGACTGCGTTTGAATGATGGAACTGTAAAAGGTTTTTTCCAATTTCTACACTTTTGCAGCTTTCCTTCCAATTTCTTTAACAAACATACATTTAAAAATAAACCTGAAAAAATTCTGGAATCCTACTGAACTTTGAAAAGACTTTACTTTTGTATATTTCCACCGTGATTTTCTTAAGACTTACTTGGTACTAGGAATTTGTTTTCAAGTCTTTCATATTTTTAATAAAATGATTCACAGTTTCTAAATTCCCATGCAAAATTCCCAGCTTCAGCATTAACTAGGTTTCTCATGTGGTACTTCCAGCAATGGGAAGCATGTTTCCCATGTATTCTATGGGAGAATAACTAATGCTGCTTCTGATAAGGCTGAAATGTGTGTCAACATCCAAATTTCCTCCTCCTATGTATTTCTTTAAGTGAGAGAGAAAAAGGAATACCTGTTGATTGCTTATTATGCTTGCTACTCTAGCCTTCAATTTGGTGCAAAATCAATGTACATCTTAACATGGTCAAAGGATTTAGTTCAGTCACGTGTTTTAAACTCTTGTCTTATCACCTAAAGATTTTCTGTGATTATTTTTTGTATTACTTTTTATTGTGGTAAAAGACACATAATATAAAACCTACCAACCTAGCCATGCTTAAGTGCACAGTTCAGTGGTATTAAGCATATTCACATTGTTGTACAACCATCACTATCATTCATCTCCAGAACAGTTTTCATATTGCAAAACTGAGACGCTGTACTCATTAAATAATAACTTCTCATATTTGTATTCTTTATTGTGGCAAAATGCACACAACAGAAAATTTCTCATCTTAACCATTTTTAAGCGTACAGCTTAGTGGCATTATGTACATTCATGTTGCTGTGCAGCCATGAAAAAGCACCCATCTCCAGAACTCTTCATCTTATAAAACTGAAACTCTGTACCCATTACCAAGAACTCCCCATTCCTCCCTGTCTTCAGTGCCTGGCAACCACCACTATACTTTCATTCTCTCTGAATTTGAATCTGACTACTCTAGCTGTCTCATATAAGTGCGATCATGCAGTATCTGTCTTTACTATAATTGGCTTATTTCATTTTGCATAATGTTCTCAAGGTTCATTCAGGTTATAGCACGAATCAGAATATACTTACTTTAAAAGGCTAAATAGTATTTCATTGTAGGTATATACCACATTTTCTTCTTTTTAATTTTTATTTTAGGTTCAGGGATACATGTGCAGGTTTGCTATATAGGCAAACTCATGTCACTAGGGTTGTACAGATTATTTAATCGCCCAGGTACTAAGCCTAGTACCCAATAGTTATTTTTACTGCTCCTCCCCCTCCTCCCAACCTCCACCTTCAAGTAGGCCCCAGTGTCAGTTGTTCCCTTCTTTGTGTCCATAACTTCTCATCATTAAGCTCCCACTTATAAGTGAGAACATGTCCTATTTGGTTTCCTGTTCCTGCCTTAGTTTGCTAAGGATAATGGTCCCCAGCTCCATCCATGTTTCTCCAAAGGACATGCTCTTATTTTTTTGTATGGCTGCATAGTATTCCATGTATATGTACCACATTTTCTTTATCCAATCTGTCATTGATGAGCATAGGTTGATTCCATGTCTTTGCTATTGTGAATAGTGCTGCAATGAACATTTATGTGCATGTGTCTTTATAATGGAATGATTTATACTCTTTTGGGTATATACCCAGTAATGGGATTGCTGGATGAAATGGTAGTTCTGTTTAGCTTTTCAAGAAATTGCCACTCTGCTTTCCAAAATGGTTGAACCAATTTACACTGCCACTAACAGTGTGTAAGTGTTCCCTTTTCTCCACAGCCTTATCAATATGTGTAAATTTTTGACTTTTCAATAATACTTATTCTGGCTGTTGTGAGATGGTATCTTTTTGTGGTTTTGATTTGCATTTTGGTAATCAGTGATGTTGAGCTTTTTTTTTCATATGCTTGTTGGCTGTTTGTATGTCTTCTTTTGGAAGGTGTCTGTTCATATTCTTTGGCCCTTTTTAATGGGTTATTTTTTTCCTTTTTTTAAATGGGTTTTTTTGTTTTTTCTTATAAATTTAAGTTCCTAATGAATGCTAGGTATTAAACCTTTGTCAGATGCATAGTTTGCAAAATTTTCCTTCCATTTACTCTCTTTACTCTCTTGATGGTTTCTTTTGCTGTGCAGAGCCTCTTTAGTTTAATTAGATCCTGTTGGTCAATTTTTGATTTTGTTGCAATTGTTTTTGGTGTCTTTATCGTGAAATTTTTGCCTATTCCTATGTACAGAATGGTATTGTCTAAGTCGTCTTCCAGAGTTCTTATAGTTTAGGGTTTTACATTTGATCTTTAATCATTTTGAGATAATGTGTGTGTATGGTGTAAGGAAGGGGTCCAGTTTCAATCTTCTGCATATGGCTAGCCAGTTACTTCAGCACCATTTACTAAATAGAGATACTTTTCCCCATTGCTTGTTTTTGTCACCTTTTTCGAATATCAGATGGTCATAAATGTGCAGCATTATTTCTGGGCTCTCTATTCTGTTCCATTGGTCTATGTGTCTGTTTTTGTACCAGCACCATGCTGTTTTGGTTACTGCAGCCCTGTAGTATAGTTTGAAGTCAGGTAACATGATACATCCAGCTTTGTTCTTTTTGCTTAGGATTGCCTTGGCTATCTGGACTCTTTTTTGGTTCCATATGAATTTCAAAATCATTTTTTCTAGTCTGTGAAGCATGTCATTGATAGTTTAATAAGAATAGCACTAAATCTATCAATTGCTTTGGGCAGTACAGCCATTTTAATGATATTGATTCTTTCTAACCATGAGCATGGAATGTTTTTCCATTTGTGATTTCCATCTCTGATTTCTTTGAGCAGTGTTTTGAAATTCTTTCTAAAGAGGTCTCTCACCACCTGGTTAGCTGTATTCCTAGGTACTTTATTGCTTTTGTGTCAATTGTGAATGGGATTGCATTCCCAATTTGGCTCTCAGCTTGAGTGCTGTTTGTGTATAGGAATGCCACTTATTTTTGTACATTGATTTTGTATCCTAAAAGTTTGCTAAAGCTGCTTTTTAGGTCAAGGAGCTTTTGGGAAGAGACTATGGGGCATTGTAGGTGTAGATTCATGTCACCTGCAAACAGGGATAGTTTGACTTACTCTCTTCCTATTTGAATGCCCTTTCTTTCTTTCTCTTGCCTTATTGCCCTGGCCAGGACTTCCAATATTATGTTAAATAGGAGTGGAGAGCAAAGTCATCCTTGTCTTGTGCCGGTTTTCAAGGGAAATGGTTTCAGCTTTCCCCCATTCAGTATGATATTGACTGTGGGTTTGTCATAGACGACTCTAATTATTTTGAGGTATGTTCCTTCAATACCTAGTTTAATAAGTTTTTAACATGAAGGGATATGAATTTTATCAAAAGTCTTTTCTGCATCTATTGAGATAATTGTGTGCTTTTTGTCTTTAGTTCTGTTTATGTGATGAATCCTTTATTTGCATATTATTTGCATATGTTGAATCAATGATTTGCATATGTTGAACCAACCTTGCATTCCAGGAACAAAGCCTACTTGATCATGTGAATTAGCTTTTTAATGTACTGCTGGATTCAATTTGCAAGTATTTTGTTGAGGATTTTTGAATCAATGCTCATCATGGATATTGGTCTGAAGTTTTATTTTCTGTTGTGTCTCTGCCAGGTTTTGGTGTCAGGATGATACTGGCCTCACAGATTGAGGTGAGGAGGAGTCCTTCCTACTCAATTTTTTGGAATAGTTTCAGTATGACTAGTACTACTTCTTCTTTGTACATCTGGTAGGATTTAGCTGTGAGTCCATCTGGTCTTGGGTTTTTTTGTTGGTAAGCTCTTTATTACCAATTCAACTTTGGAGCTAGTTATTGTTCTCTTCCAGAAATAAATTTCCTCTTCCCTTGTCTTGGGAGAGTGTAAATGTCCCGAAATTCATCCATCTCTTCTAGATTTTCTAATTTGTGTGCATAGAGGTGTTCATAGTAGCCCCCATTCCTCCCTCTCTTCAGTTTCTGACAATCACTTTCATTCTGTATGAATTTGACTATTCTAGTTGTCTCTATAAATAGCATCATGTAGGATTTGTCCTTGTCATAATTGGCTTATTTCATTTTGCATAATGTTCTCAAGGTTAATTCAGGTTATAGTATGCATCAGAATATACTTCCTTTTAAAGGCAAAATAGTATTTTATTGTGTGTACATGTATATATTTTCTTTTCCATTCATTGTCAATTTCACATTTTCTTATCTATTCATTGTCAATAAATAATAGGGGGGTTTGTAGCTTTGGGCTATGTGAATAAAGCTACTAGGAACATATGGATTTACAAATGTCTCTTTGAGATTCTGCTTTCAATGCTTTTGGGTATACATCTAGAGACAAAATAGCTAGACTATAGGGTAATTCTATTTTTAATTTTTTGAGGAACCACCACACTGGCTGCACCATACTAGCTGCACAATTTTACATTTATACTAGCAATGTACAACATTCCAATGTTTTCACCAACTGGACATCACTTATGTTCTGTTTTTTGATGGTAGCCATCCAAACAGGGTGGTATCTCATTGTGGTTTTTATATGCATTTCCTTAATGATTAGTGATGTTGAGGATGTCTTCATGTGCTTAACGGCCATTTGTATATCTTACTTGGTGAAATGTGTATTTAAGTCCATTACCCATTGTTTTCATGTGTTTAATGGCCTTTTGTATATCTTACTTGGAGAAATGTCTGTTTAAGTCCATTGTCAATTTTTTAATTGAATTTTTTTTTTGTTTTAAGTTTTAGGAGTTTTCTATATATTCTTGATATTAATACCTTAGCAGACAATTATTTACAGGTATATTCTCCCACTTTGTGGGTGGTTTCTTTACTCTAGTGATAGTGTATTTTGATGTACAAAAGTGTTAATTTTCATGAAGCATATTTTTGGTCTATATTTTTCTTTTGTTTCCTGTGCCTTTGTTGTCATGCCCAAGAAATCATTACTAAATATAATGTTGTGGATATTTTGCCTTGTGTTTTCTTCTAGGGGTTGTATAGTTTTAACTCTGATGTTTAGGTTTTTGATCCATTTGAGTTAATTTTTGTATATGATATTAGGCAAGAGTTCATTCTTTCATATGTAATATCCAGTTTTTCCAGTAGCATTTGTTGAAAAGACTATACTTTCCACTATTGAATGTTTTTCACTCACTTCTTAAAAATTGTTTGACCATATATACAAGGGTTTACTTCTGGGCTCTTTATTCTAGTCCACTCTTCTACATGTCTATCTTAATGCCAACACTACACATTTTAAATATTGCTGTAGCTTTATAGTTAGTTTTGAAACTACGAAGTGTGAGACCTTGACCTATTTTCTTTTTTTATAAGATTATTTTGGAAATTATGGATCAACTGAAATTCCATTTAAATTTTAAGATGTATTTTCTATTTCTGCAAAGAAAATTGTTGGATTTTGAAAGACATTGCATTAAATCTGTAGATCACTTTAAATAGTACCAACATCTTAGTAAGACTGTCTTCCAATCACTTAATAAGGTATCTTTCTACTTACTTATATCTTTAATTTCTTCCAGCAATGTTTTGTAGTTATTATTGTGCAAGTGTCTCATCTCTTTGGTTTAATTGATTTCTATATTTGATGTTCTTTTTGATGCTATTGTAAATGAAATTGTTTTCCTAATTTTCTTTTAGATTGTTCATTGTTAGTGTAAACAAATGCAACTGATCATTGTGTGTTAATTTTATATCCTGCTACTTTGCTGAATTTGCTTATTAGTTCTATCATTTTGTGAAATAGAATTTTCTACAGGTAAGATCCTGTCATCTGTGAACAGAGAAAATTTTACTTTTTCCTTACAATTTGATATGTGTATTTAATTTTTCTTCCCTAATTTCTCTGGCTAAAACTTCCAGTACAATGCTAAATCAAAGTGGTACAAACAAGTATCCTTGTCTTATTCTTCATCTTAGAAGAAAATTTTCAAGTCTTTCACCACTGAAGGTGATAGGGCAGATTTTCATACATGATTTTTATTATGTTAGATTTCTTCTATTTTTAATTTGTTGAGTATTTTTATTTTAGAAGGGAATGAAATTTTGTCAAATGCTCTGTCTACATCAAGTGAGATAATAATATGAATATCCTGCCCTTTTTCACTAATGTAGTGTATTATATTGATTGATTTCTGTGTGTTGAACCATCTTTGCCTTCCAAGAATAAATGTCTTTTAATCATAGTTTTTAAGCGTCTTTAGATGCTGCTGAATTCAATTTGTTGAGGAATTTTACATCAATACTCATGAGGGACATTGTCCTGTAGATTTATTTGCTTATCAGTCTTTGTCTGGCTGTAGTACCAGGACTTGCTAACCTCATTAGAATGAGTTAGTAAATGTTTCCTCCTCTTTAATTCTCTCTTTTTTTTTTTTTTTTTGAGTCAGAGTCTTACTCTTTTGCCCAGGCTGGAGTGAAGTGGCACAATCTTGGCTCACTGCAACCTTCACCCCATAGGTTCTCTTTTTTTAACACTTATTTGCTGTGTCTCATGAATTTCGATATACTGTGCATCTTCTCATTCATTTCTATTTTATAATTTCTTTCATTTTTTATCCATTGGCTATTTAGGAGTGTGTTGTTTAATTTCCACCAATTTGTGAATTTTTTGCTTTCCCTTCTATTACTTATATCTAACTTCATCCTGTTGTGGTCAGGAAAGATACTTTGCATAATACACATATTTTTTAATCTATTGAGCGTTGGCCTAACATATTACTTATCCTGGAGAATAGTCCTTATGCACTAGAGAATAATGTGTATTCTGTTGATCTGTAGAATTGTCCACGTTCTCTATTTTCTTACTACCTTTTGTCTGGTTGTTTCATCCATTATTTAGAGTGGGATATAAAAGTTTCTCACTATTATTACTATAGAATTATCTGTTTCTTTCTATAATTCTGTCAATTTTTTACTTTGTATTTTGTGATGGTCTGTTATTAGATAGATTAATGTTTGTAAGTGTTAGGTTTTCTTGCTGTTTTAAAACTTGTATAATATATAAGGAGTTTTTTGGTCTATTGTAATTTTTTTATATAAATTTGATTTTGTCCCATATTAGCATAGCCACCCTGATCTATTTTTGTTCCTATTTGCATGTAATATATTTTTTCACTCCTTCACTTTCAGCCTGATGTGTTTTTGGATTAAAAGTGAGCCTCTTATAGATAGCATAGAGTTCCATCATGTTTTTCTTATACATTATGTCAATCTCTGTTTTTTATTGAATAATTTAATTCATTTACATTTAAAGCCATTTTACTATTTATTTTGTAGATTGAATCTTTTTGTCCCTCATTTTCTGCATTACTGTCTCCTTTTATATTTGGTTTTCATGGTGGTGGTGGTGTTGTGTTGGTGTGTGTGTGTGTGTCCCTGTGTGTGTGTGTGTATGTGTAAAATCTTTTAATCCCTCTCTCATTTGTTTTCGTGTATATTCAACAGTCATTTCCTTTGTGATTACTATGGGGATTATATTTACCATCCTAAAATTATAACACCCTAATTTGAATGTACAAGAGCTTGAGTTTAATAACATGCAAACCTGTTTGCATACAGTTCATTACCCACCACATTTCAGTTTTTGGTGTTACAAAATTACTTCTTTATGCTTTGTGTGTTCAAAACTGTAGACTAATAATTGAGTTTCTACAAATTAGTCTCTAAAATCATATAAAAAAGTAGAATTTCAAATCAAAGTTACAATAATTCTGGCTTTTAGACTAATAGATATTTTATTCTATTGTCTTTTAAGTCACATATAAAATAACATGAAGTTACAAATCAAAGTCACAATAACACTGGATTTTATAATTGCCCATGTATTTACTTTATCAAGATTTTTGTGTCTTCATATGGCCTCATGTTACTGTCTAGTGTCCTTTTCTTTCAACTTGAAGTTCTCCCTCTAGCATTTTTTGCAGGACAGGTTAGTGGTAACAAACTTCCTCTGATTGTATTTATCTATATCTGTCTTAATTTCCCCTACTTCCAATAGACAGTTTTGCTGGATATAGGATTCTTGATTATTTTATCAAAAAATGTTAGCACTTTGAATACATCAGGTCAGTGCCCTCTAGCCTCTAAATGAAAAATCGACTGATAATCTTATTTAGGTCTCTGGTATATGATGAGCCACTTCTCATTTGCTGCCTTCAAGATTCTGTCTTTGTCTCTGTCTATTGACTGTATGATTACAATGTGTCTTAGTGTAGATCTTTTGAGTTTATTCTACTTGAAGTTCATTGAACTTCCTGCATCTTTATATTAATGTCTTTCATCACATTAGGGAAATTTTCAACCATTATTTGTTTCAAATACTTTATAGATCCCTTTCTCATTCTTTTCTACTTCTGGAAATCTTACAATACGTATGTTGATCCGCTTGATGTTGTCAAACAGGTCTCTTAGGCTCAATTTACTTTTCTTCAATCTTTTTTTCTTTGCCTTCTTCAGACTTAATAATTTCAGTTGTCTAATATTCAAGTTCTCTAATTCTTTCTTTCTGCTCAAATTTGTTTTTGTGTCCCTCTAGTGAATCTTTTATTTGTAACTGTAATTTTCAATTACAGAATTTCTTAGTTCCTTCCTATGGTTTTTGGTATCTTTACTGATATTCCTATTTTGTGCACACATTATCCTGGACTTTCTCCATTTCTTTCTTTAGTTCTTCGAATATCTTTAAGACAGTGGTTTTAAAATCTTGTCTGGTAGGCATACTGTCTGGTCTGTCTCAGGAATAGTTTCTGGTTTTCTTTTTCCTTTTAATGGACCATATGTTCCTAGTTCTTTGTATGCCTTATGATTTTGTTGTTGTTGCAAAAAACTGAACATTTAAATTTAATGATACATTAGCTCTGGAAATCAGATTCCGCCTCATCTACAGGGTTTGTTGTTTTAAATTATTGTAGGTTATCGTTGTGCTAAGAATCAGCCTAAAGTATAAAGTCAAGGTCTTCTTAGACCTTTTCTGAACCTCCATCCTTCCGTTGGTAGGCACAGTGACTTTCTAAATCCTTCAGTATATGCAGTTACTTTTGAATGTCTTAGTTCTTAGCTTTCTGGCTCTTAAATAGTGTACAAGAGAAAAATAAAGGAGGAAAAAAATTTCTATTTAAATACTCTAGAAAATACTCCAACATGATGAGGTGGGGTTTGTAGGTTTGCAACAACGAGAAGGGGTTGCAATGATGGCTACCTGCCTCTGTATCTGGAGTTGTGCTATCAGAAGTAGAAATCAGCCAAGTGAAAATTCCTGATATTTGGGGGCAGTGTTCTTATTGCTCACCATGATTACCGCAAACTTAGCGCAAGCTGCTCCTGGAATATGTGCACAGCTGCCTATCATGAAGGTAAAGGGTGGGAGATGAATAGCCACTGCTGAACTAAAAACAGAAATTAACCACAATTTACAGTGTAAGCTTTGGCCTGGATATTGCAAGCATTATAATAGACTCTGGAGTACCAAAATAGTTACATCAGACAAATTCTGTCAGTGCAATTATTGTCTAGGTGGAAAGATGGATTATTGCTGCTTCTTACTTTGCCATCTGCTCAGAATATTCTTTACGTTTTGATTTTGGCAAAGCAGATTTTATCTTCCAATAACTTTATAGGATTATTGAAACACAATGATTCTTCAGATTATTCTAATAAAGTGAGATATATATTTCCAAATTTATTTTGTAAGATGCACATTGTGTTAACCATTTGTGATAAAGATTTTTGAAACCTAAGTCAATGTCTTTTCCCTAAGAGCTTAGAATCTACTCATTACAACAGTTCTCACTACAGACAAACTATGAAATCGTATGTTCTTAAAACAAAGCATTAGTAGGACTGAAGTAATATCATTAAAACATGAAATACAAACATATTAAAGGCCACCAATTGTATCCCAGTTCAAGATGGCTGACTAGAGACATTAGACACTTGTGCTCTCTAGAAAGAAGAACCAAAATTGTGAACAAACAGTCATACCTCAAGTAGAATATCTAGGAAAGAACACTAGAGTCCAACAGAGAAATCATGGCAAACATATGAGGCACGGAAAAGAAGGAAGCAAATGACCAGCTTTGTCAAGATTGGCTGGAAGCCTGGAAGGGCTTTGTATTGTGGAGAAAGGGTAAGTGAGAGAACTTTAGTGGTCCACATCTGCATTATTGCAATCTGAACCACAGGAGAGCTCTTCTACCCGCAGAAACCCTGACACTAGTGTAGGCAGCGGTTTGGACACCCTACAAGGGTATTGCACCAGATAGGAAACTCGTGCAGGGCCACATATTCCCCTGAAGCTGAAGATGGGTGTCATTGTGAGAGCACAGCAGTCCTGGGAATGCATCCTGCACTAGAACCATAAGCTCCATACCTTCACATCCCTGAATGAACAAAAATTTTGATATATGGACAAACACAAAGTGGCCAAATACACAAATTATCACCATCCCTGAAAGTGAGGAGAAAACCAAAGGATTCAAAACCTATTTAACAAAATAATACATGCAAACTTTCAAAGTCTAGCTAGAGATTTAGAAATTCAGATCTTCAATCATGTACCAAGGAAAAATGACTCCTTCACCATACATTATAATCAAACTATCTGAAGTCAATAACCAAAAGAAAATTCTAAAAACAGCAAGATAAAAGGATATAGACATTTATAAGAGAGTTTTCATCAGACTGGCAGTGGATTTCTTTGCAGAAACCTTGCAGTCCAGGAAAGAATCAGAGCATATATTTAAAGTACTGAAATTGTTTTTTAAAAAAGTCTGCTGCCCAAGGATATTACACTCGGCAAAATTATCTTTCATAAATGAAGGAGAAATAAAGTCTTTACCAGATAAGCAAATATTGAGGAAATTCACTACCACTAGACTTGCCTTACAAGAAATGCTCAGAGGAGTTCTAAACCTGGAAGTGGAAGGGCAACAGTTACCATCATGGAAACATATGCAAATATAAAACTCACTAGTAAAGCAAACACACAAATGAGGAAGAAGGTGACTCAAGTGGTACCACCACAGAAAATTCACAAACCACAAAGGCAATCAAGAGAAAAAGAAAAGAACAAAGAATATGCAAAAGAACCAGAAAACAATTAAATATAAGCCAGGAACAAAGCCTCAGATATTAAAAATACCTTAAGAGTAAATGAATTAAAGTCTCCATTTAAAGGATAGAGACTGCCTGCATAGTTTAAAAAAATGGTCCAACTATATGTTACTACATGAAATGAGCTTTACCTGTAAAGATACATACAGACTAAAAGCAAGGGAATGGAGAATAACATTCTACACAGATGAAAACCAAATGTAAGCAGGAGTGGCTATACTTATGTCAGATAAAACAGATTTTAAGTTAAAAAAAAGTACAAAAAGGAAAAAGAAGGTCATTACATAATGAGAAATGAATCAATTCAGCAAGTGAGTATAACAATTTTAAATATATATGCACCCAATGCTGGAGTACCCAAATACATAAAACAAATCTTACTAGATCTAAAGCAAAAGATAGACTCTAATACAATAACAGTAGGGGACTTCAACACCCCACTCTCCACATTAGACAGATCATCCAGACATAAAATAAACAAATAAACATGCACTTAAATTGGACTTTTGACCAAATAGACTTAATAGACATTTACAGAACATTTTATCTAACAACTGCAGAATACACATTCCTCTCATCAGTGCACGAAACATTCTCCAGGGAAGACCATATGTTAGGACACATAACAAGTCTCAACAAATTTTTAAAAACTGAAATATCAAGTATCTTCTGAAATGATAATGGATAAAAACTAGAAATCAATACCAAGAGGAGCTTTTAAAACTACAGAAACATGCAGAGAAACAGTGAGTGAATGTGCAACCACACTTATCTCATGGATCTTTGCAACCCTCTGGCCAGGAGATCCCCTTGTGAACCCAATCCACCAGGGCCTTTGGTCTGACACACAGAGCTGCATGAAGTCTCAACAGAGCAGCTGCTTAGGCACACACAAAGTTCCAGGAGCTTTACAAACTCTGACTCCGGGATCCCCAGCAAAGGTGACTGCAACTCAGGCAAGGAGGGAGGTTGGAACTCCATACATACCCATAGGAAGGCAGCTGAATCCAGAGGGCTGTGCAGTGTCAGTCTGCAGGCCCCGCTTCCATGGTGTCTCAAAGGATAAGACTCACTGGCTTGGAATTCCAGCCAGCCCCTGGCAACAGGGTTGAACCTACCTGGGATGGGACAAAGTTCCCGAGGGGAGGGGCAGGCTGCCATCTTAACTAGACGACTCAGCCATTCCAGTCTGCAGGCTTTGCAGAGCCCAAACATATTGGGAGTAGAAGGGATCACCCAACACAGCAGTTACCCTACCATAACATGGCCAGACTGCCTCTTTGTTTTGTTTTGTTGTTTGTTTGTTTGTTTGAGACAGAGTCTCGCTCTATTTCCCAGGCTTGAGTGCAATGGTGCAATCTCGGCTCACTGCAACCTCTGCCTCCCAGGTTCTAGCGATTCTCCTAACTCAGCCTCCCAAGTAGCTGGGATTACAGATGCCTGCCACCACATCTGGCTAATTTTTGTATTTTTAGTAGGGAGAGGATTTCACCATATTGGTTAGGCTGATCTCTTAACTCCTGACCTCAGGTGATCCACCCAACTTGGCTTCACAAAGTACTGGGATTACAGGCATGAGCCACCATGCCCAGCCCAGACTGCCTCTTTCAGCTGGTGTCTGATCCATTCCTCCTCACTGGGCAGAACTTCCCAGCAGGGAACTCCAGCTACCGCTGCCAATATTCTTCAGCCAACGGAGTTTTGATTTCTCCCTAAGAGGGGGTGCCTGGGTTAAGGGGTGAGCCACCATATTTGCTGTTTGGTCAACTCAGTCATTCTAGCCTGTGGGCTTTGGAGAGTCCAAGTTGACCAAGGCAGAAGTCGTACCTGAATGGACTATTTCCTTAAGTGGGTACCTTATCTGTCCCCAGCTGTGGTCTCCAGCTGCTCCTGCCAATGTTCTCTGGTCAGAAAACGTTTGAAAACTTCCTCAAATAGAGTTCCTAGAGGGAGAGGCAGGCCACCATCTTTGCTGTTTCAGCAACTTAGCCATTCCAGCCTCCAGGCTTTGGAAGCTGAAGCTAAATGCAGGTGAAAACAGTACCCCAGGATAGCACAGTTGCTTTGTGAAAGCATGAGTAGTCTGCCTCTTTTAGTAGGTCCACAGCCCCATTCCTCCTCAGTGGATGAGACATCCCAACCAGGGTCTTCAGCTACCTCCTACAGGTGCATTCAGGCTGGCAACAGGTCTGTACTCCCTTGGGACAGAGCTCCCAGAGAAAGTGGCAGGCTGTCATTTTTTGCTGTTTTGCAGCCTTTACTGGTGACACCTCCACGTACGGGAAAATCTGAGACAACTAAGGACTGGAGTGAATGCCCAGCAAACCACACCAGCCCTATGGAAAAGTGACCAGACTGTTAAAAAAAGAAAAACAACAACAACAGCAGCAACAAATCACATCCAACAGTCAGCATCCTCAAAGATTGAATGTAGAGAAGCCCACAAAGGGCCAGGTGTGGTGGCTCATGCCTGTAATCCCAGAACTTTGGGAGGCTGAGGCAGGTGGATCATGAGGTCAGGAGTTCAAGATCATACTGGCCAACATAGTGAAACCCTGTCTTTACTAAAAAAAACACACACACACACAAAAGAGAGAAAAATTAGCCTGGTGTGGTGGCAGGCACCTGTAATGCTAGCTACTCAGGAGGCTGAGGAATCTCTTGAACCCAGGAGGCAGAGGTTGCAGTGAGCTGTTGCACTCCAACCTGGGTTATGGTGGTAGACTCCATCTCAAAAACAAAAAACAAAAAACAAAGAAAGGAAAGCCCACAAAGATGAAAAAGTATCAGTGCAAGAACACCAAAAACTCAAAAAGCAAGTGCCCTCTCTCCTCCAAATAACCACATCACCTCTCCAGCAAAAGTTCAGAACTGGGCTGATGCTGATATGGCTGAAAAATCAGAAGTAGACATCAGAATGTGGATAAAAATAACATCACTGATCTTAATGAGCATGCTCTAACTCAAAGTAAGGAAGCTAAAAATCATAGTAAAACATTGCAGATGCTGATAAAATAGCCAGTATAGAGAAGAACATAGAGCTTAAAAACACAGTACAAGAATTTCATAATGCAATTGAAAGTATTAATAGCAGAATAGACCAAGAGGAGGAAAGAATCTCAGGGCCTGAAGACTGTCTTTATGAAATAATACAGACAGACAAGAATAGAGAAAAAAGAATGGAAAGGAATGAACAAAACTTCTGAGCAGTATGGGATTATGTAAAGAGACTGATTGATAAAGTTTGGCTGTGTTCCCACCCAAATCTCATCATGAACTGTAGTTCCCATAATCCCCATGTGTTGCAGGAGGGACCCAGTGGAAGGTAAGTGAATTCTGGCGTGGGTTTTTCTCATGCTGTTCTCGTGATAGTTAATAAATCTCATGAGATCCGATGGTTTTATAAATGGCAGTTCCCCTGCACAGGCTCTCCTGCCTGCTGCCATGTAAGACATGCCTTTGTTCCTCCTTTGCCTTCTTCCATGATTGTGAGGCCTCCCCACATGCAGAACTGTGAGTCCATTAAACCTCTATTCTTTATAAATTACCCATTCTCAGGTATGTTTTCATTAACAATGTGAGAACAGGCTAATACAGTAAATTGGCACTAAGTAGTGGGGTACTATTGTAAAGATTCCCAAAAATGTGGAATACACTTTTGAACTAGGTAATAGGCAGAGGATGGAACAGTTTGGATGGCTGAGAAGAAGACAGGAAAATGTGGCAAAGTTTGGAACTTCCTGGATACTTGGAAGGCTCAGCAGATGGAAGATGTGGGAAAATTTGGAACTTCCTAGAGACTTGTTGAATGGATTTATCAAAATGCTGATAGTGATATGGACAATCAAGCCTGGGCTGAGGTGGTCTCAGACGAAGATGAGGAACTTGTTGGGAACTGGAGCAAAGATGACTCTTGTTATGTTTTAACAAAGAGACTGGTGGCATTTTAGCCCTGCCCTAGAGATCTATGGAAGTTTGAACTTGAGAGATGATTTAAAGTATCTGTCAGAAAAAATTTCTAAGTGGCAAAGTGTGCAAGAGGAAGCAAAGCATAAAAGTTTGAAAAATTTGCAGCCTGATGATGCAGTAGGAAACAAAAACCAATTTTCTGAAAAGGTATTCAAGTTGGCTACAGAAATTTGCGTAAGTAACAAGGAGCAAAATGTTAATTACCAAGACAATGGGGAAAATCTCTCCAGGGCATGTCAGAGGCCTTTTTGGCATCCCCTCCCATCACAAGCTCGGAGGCCTAGGAGGAGAAAAGGATTTTTTGGATTGGATTCAGGGCTCCTGCTATTTGCAGCCTTGGGATTGGTGCCCTGCATCCTAGCCACTCCAGCCATCACTAAAAGGGCCAATGTACAGCTCAGGCTGCAGCTTCAGAGGGTGAAAGCCCCATGTTTTGGCAGCTTCCATGTGGTGTTGAGCCTGTAGGTGCACAGAAGTCAATAATTGGGGTTTGGAAAGTTCTACCTAGATTTCAGAGGATGTATGGAAACATCTGGATGTCCAGGCAGAAGTTTGCTGGAGGGGTGGAGCCCTCATGGAGAACCTTTTCTAGGGAAGTGCAGAAGGGAAATGTGGGGTTGGAGGCCCCACAAGAGTCCTCTCTGGGGCACTGCCAAGTGGAGCTGTGAGAAGAAATCTATGGTTCTCCAGATCCCAGAATGTTAGATCCATTGACAGCTTGCACCATGCATCTGGAAACACCACAGGCACTCAATGACAGCCTGTGAAAACAGCTGAGAGGAGGGCTGTACCCTGAAAAAGTCACAGCAGTGGAGCTGCCAAAGGCCATGGGAGACCACCTCTTGCATCAGCATGACCTGGATGTGAGACATGGAGTCAAAGAAGATAATTTTGGAACTTTAAGGTTTAATGACTGCCCTATTGGATTTTGGGCTTGCACAGAGACTGTAGCCCCTTTACTGTGGTCAACTTCTCCCATGTGAAATGTCTGTATTTGCCCAATGCCTATAGCCCATTGTGTTTAGCAAGTAACTAACTTGCTTTTGATTTTAAAGGCTCATAGGCAGAAGGGACTTGCATGTCCCAGGTGAAACTTTGGGCTTGGACTTTTGAGTTAATGTTGGGATGAGTTAAGATTTGTGGGACCATTGGAAGGGCATGATTGCATTTTGAAATGTGAAAACATGAGATTTGGTATGTGTCAAGGGCAGAAATATATGGTTTGGCTGTGACTTCGCCCACATCTCATCTTGAATGCTAGTTTTCATAATTCCTATGTGTCACTAGAGGGACCTGGTGGGAGGTAATTGAACCGTGGGGGCGGTTTTTTCTATGCTGTTTTCATGATGGTGAATAAGTCTTGTGAGACCTGATGGTTTTTTAAAGGGCCATTTCCTTGTACACACTCCCTTGCCTGCTGCCACAGAAGACATGAATTTGTTCTTCCTTCACCTTCTGCCATGACTGTGAGGCATCCCCAGTCATGTGGAACTGTGAGTCCATTAAACCTCTTTTTCTTTATAAACTACCCAGTCTCAGGTATGTTCTTATTAACAGTGTGAGAACAGGCTAATACACCAACTCTGTGACTGATTGGTGTATCAGAAAGAGCAAGGGAGAATGGTTGCAATTTGGAAAACATATTTCAGGATAACATCCATGAGAGCTTCCTCAATTTTGCTAGATGTGCCAACATTCAAATTCACAAAATGCAGAGAACCCCAGTAAGACACCCCATAAGAAGATCATCCCCAAGACATATAATTACTAGAGTCTCCAATGTCAAAATGAAAGAAAAAAATGTTAAGAGTTACCAGAGAGAAAGGCCACATCACATACAGAGGGAACCCCATCAGATTAACTGTGGGCCTCTGACTGGAGCTCTGTAAACCAGAATGGATTGACAGTTAATATTCATCATTATTAAGGAGAAGAAATTCCTACCTAGAATTTTATATCTGGCAAAACTGAGCTTCATAAGTGAAGGAGAAATAATATCCTTTTTAGACAAGCAAATATTGAAGGAATCCAGTACCATTAGTCCTGTCTACCAGAACTCCTGAAGGAAGCACTAAATATGGGAAGGAAAAAACACTACCTGCCCCTACAAAAACACACTGAAATACACAGACCAGTGACACTGTAAAGCAACCACATAAACTATTCTGCAAAATAACCAGCTAACATCATGGTTACAGGACCAAATCTACACATAATAATACTAAAAGTAAATAGGCTGAATGTCCCAATTAAAAGACAGAGTGGTAAGCTGGATGAAGAACCAAGGCTCATTGGTACGCTGTCTTCAAGAGACTCATCTCACATGCACATACTCATAGGCTTAAAATAAATGAATGGAAGAAAATTTGCCAAACAAATGGAAAACAGAAAAAAGCAGGGGTTGCAATGCTAGTTTCTGACAAAACACACTTTAAACCACAAAGATCAAAAAAGACAGAAAAGGACATTACATAACGGTAAAGGGGTCAATTCAACAAGAAGAGCTACCTATTTTAAATAAATACACACCAAATATAGAAGCACCTATATTCATAACACAGGTTCTTAGAAACCTTCAAAGATATGTAGGTCCCCACACAATAATAGCGGGAGACTTTAACACCCCACTGAAAAATATTAAACAGATCATCCAGACAGAAAATTAACAAAGATATTTAGGACCCAAACTCAGCTCTGTATCAAATGAACCTGACAGATGTCTACAGAACTTGCCCACCACTCCCTCACCATTAAAAGCAACAAAATATAAATTCTCATTGCCGCTGAAACGTACTTTGAAACTGATCACATAATTGGAAGTAAAACACTCCTTAGCAAATGTAGAAGAACTGAAATTGTAACAAACAGTCTTTTGGACAATATTGCAATCAAATTAGAACTCAAGACCAAGATACTCACTCAAAACTATACAATTTTATGGAAATCGAATAACTTTCCCCAGAATGACTTTGAGTAAATAATGAAATCAAGGCAAAAAACAAGAAGTTCCTTGAAACTAATGAGAACAAACACACAATGTACCAGAATCTCTGGGACACAGCTAAGAGAGAAATTTATAGCACGAAATGCCCACATCAAAAAGCCAGAAAGATCTCAAGTTAAAAACATATTATCACAACTAAAACCACTAGAGAACCAAGAGCAAACCAATCCCAAAGCTAGCAGAAAACAAAAAATAAACAACACTAGAGCTGCACTGGAGGAGATAGAAATGTGGAAAACCATTCAAAAGATCAATGTATCCAGGAGATGGTATTTTGAAAAAAATTAATAAAATAGACCACTAACTAGACTGATAAAGAAAAGAGAGAAAATTCAAATAAAAATAATCAGAAATGATGAGGGGAATATTACCACTGACCCCAAAGAAATACAAACAACTATCGAAGAATATTATGAAAACCTCTATGTACATAAACTAGAAAATCTAGAAGAAATGAATACATTTCTGGACACATATGCCCTCCCAAGACTGAACCAGGAAGAAATTGAGTCCCTGAATAGACCACTAATGTGTTGTGAAAGTGAGGCAGTAATAATTAGCATACCAATCAAAATAAGCCCAGGATCAGATGGATTCACAGCTGAATTCTATCAGATATACAAAGAAGAACTGGTACCATTCCTACTAAAACTATTCCAAAAAATTGAAAGGAAGGGACTCCCCCCGTAACTCATTCTATGAGGCCAGCATCATTCTGATACCAAAACTTGGCAGAAACACAACAGAAAAAGACATCTTCAGGCCGATATCCTTGATGAGGATTGATGCAAAAATACTCAACAAAATACTGGCCAAGTGAATCCAGCAAAACATCAATAAGCTAATCCACCAAGATCAAATAGGTTTTATTCCTAGGATGCAAAGTTGGTTCAACATATGCAAATCAATAAATGTGATCATCACATAAACAGAACTGAAGGTAAAAAACACATGATTATCTCAATCAAATTTAACACGCCTTCATGTTAAAAACACTCAATAAACTAAATATTAAAGGAACATACCTCAAAATAATAAGAGCCATCTATGACAAACCCACAGCCAACAACATACTGAATGTGCAAAAGCTGAAAGCATTCCCCTTGAAAATCAGCACAAGACAAGGATGCCCTCTCTTACCACTTCTATTAAATATAGTATTGGAAGTTTTGGCCAGAGCAACCAGGCAAGAGAAAGAAATAAAGAACATTCGAATAGGAAGATAGGAAGCCAAATTATCTCTGTTTGCAGACCACATAATCCTATATCTGGAAAGCTCCATCATCTGAGATCAGAAGCTTCTTACGCTAGTAAACAGCTTCAGCAAAGCCTTAGGGTAAAAATTCAATGTATAAAAATCACTAGCATTCCTACACACAAACAAGAGACAAGCAGAGAGCAAAATTACTATCGAACTTCCGTTCACAATTTTTACAAAAAGGAAAAAATACCTAAAAATACAGCTAACAAGAGAAATGAAAGATTTCTACAAGGAGAACTACAAACCACTATTCAAAGATATTAGCAATGACATAAACAAATAGAAAAGCATTTCATGCTCATGAATAGGAAGAATCAATATTGTGAATATGGCCATACTGCCCAAAACCATGTATAGGTTCAATGTTATTTCCGTTAAACTACCGCTGACATTCTTAACAAAACTAGAAAAAACTATTTTAAAATTTATATGGAATGAAAAATGAGCCTGAATAGCCAAAGCAATACAAAGCAAAAGGAACAAAGCTGGAGGCATAATGCTACCCAATTTCAAATATACTGTATAGCTACAGTAACCAAAACAGCATGGTATTGGTACAAAAACAGACACATAGACCAATGGAACAGAATAGAGAACCCAGAAATAAGACTGCACATCTACAACTAACTGATCTTTGACAAAGCTGAGGAAAACAAACAGTGGGGAGAGGACTCTATTCAATAAATGGTGCTAGGATAACTGGCTAGCCAATGCAAAAGATTGAAACTGGATCCCTTCCTTATACCATATACAAAAATTAACTCAAGGTAAATTAAAGCCTTAAATGTAAAACACAAAACTATACAAACCCTGGAAGACAGACTAGGCAATACCATTCAGGACACAGGCATGGGCAAAGATTTCATGAGAAAAATGCCAAAAATAATTACAACAGAAGCAAAAATTGTCAAATGGAATCTAAATAAACAAAGGAGCTTGTGCACAGCCAAAGAAACTATCAACAGAGTAAACAGCAATGTAAAATATTAGAAAAAATTTTTGCAATCTGTACATCTGACAAATATCTAATATCCAACATCTATAAGAAACTAAATCAAATCTACAAGGGAAAAAACAACAACTTCATTAAAAGTGGGCAAAGGACATGAATGGACACTTCCCAAAAGAAGATATACATGTGGCCAACAAGCATATGATAAAAAGCTCAACATCGCTGATCATTAGAGAAATAAATTACAATGAGATACCATCTCACACCAGTCAGAATGGTTACTATTATTAAAAAGTCAAAAAATAACAAATGGTGGTGAGATTGTTGAGAAAAGGGAACACTTATACACCATTGGTGGGAGTGCAAATTAGTTCAACCATTTTGGAAGACAATGTGGTGATTCCTCAAAGACCTAAAGACAGAAGTGCCATCTGACCCAGCAATCCTATTACTGAGTGTATACCCCCAAATCACTCTATTATAAAGAAATATGCATGCATGTATTCATTACGGCATTATTCACAATAGCAAAGACATGAAATCAACCCACATGCTCTTTAATGACAACTGGATAAAGAAAAAGTGGTAAATATATACCCTGGAATACTATGTAGCCATAAAAAAGGAACAAGATCATGTCCTTTGCAGGGTCATGGATGGAGCTGGAGGCCATTATTCTTAGCAAACTAGCACAGGAACACAAAATCAGATACAGCATGTTCTCACTTCTAAGTAGAAGCTAGATGATGAGAACATATGGACACATAGAGGAAAACAGAAGACCCTGGGCCCTATCAGAGGCTGGAAGGTGGAGGAAGAATATAATTAGGAAAAATAACCAATAAATATTAGGCTTAATACCTGGGCGATGAATTAATCTGTACAACAAACCCCCATGACACACATTTACCTAGATAACAAGGCTGCACGCCCTGCACATGTACCCCTGAACTTAAAAGTTAAGTAAACTATACAAATGTATGAAAATGAAACATGCTTCTAAAAGACCATTGGGCCAATGTAGAAATTAAGAGGGAAATCAAAACATTTTATGAACAAATAAAAATACAAAAACCTTTGAAACACAGCAAAATTAATTCTAAGAGGAAAGTTTCTAGCAATAAATGCCTACATCAAATAAACAAAATAATTTCAAATATACAATCTAAAGATACACCTCAAGAAACTAGAAAAGCACAGCCCAAAACTAGCTGAAGAAGAGGATTAATGAAGATCAGATCAGAATTAAGCAAAATAGTTACCCCCCAAAAAAATAGAAAGAATCATCAAAACAAAATGTTGCTTTCTCAAAAACATAAACAAATTGATAAACTATAACTTGGTTATATTTTAACTAAGATAAGAGAAGATGCTAATAAACGTTAGACATGAAAAATGTGGCATTACAACTGACGCCACAGAAATACAAAAGATGATCAGAGACTATTATGACCAACTATATGTTAACAAACTAGAAAGGGTAGGTGAAATGGATACATTCCTGGAAACATATAACCTACCACTCTCAACATTAAGACAGATTATAGTAAACAGAAAATAAAGGGATGGAACCAGCAAGTGGATATAACATTAAATCAGTAACAAACATTCTCCCAATAAAAAAGGCCAGTACCAGATGGATTCACTGCTGAATTCTACCTAATATATAAAGAAATAATACCAGTTTCCCTCATACTGTGACAAAAAAAATTGAAGAGGAGGAAATTCTCCCTAATTCTACCAGCATTCTGGAGGAAATTCTCTCTAAAAGGCCAGCTTTAGCTTGATGCCAAAACCCGATAAGTAAATAACACACAACAGGAAAAGAAAACTACAGGCCAATATCCCTAATAAACAGATGCGAAAATTTTCAACAAAATACCAGCAAACTGAATCCAACAGCACTTCAAAAAATAATACACCATGATCAAATGGAATTTGTCTTAGGGATGCATGGATTGTTCAACACACATAAATCAACAAATGTGGCACATTATATCAACAGAATAAAGGACAAAAAGCATATGAGCATCTCAGTAGGCACAGAAAGAGTATTTGACAAAATTTAACAGCTCCTCATAATAAAAATCTCAACAAACTAGGCATTGAAGGATAACATTTTAAAATGATAAAGGCCATATATGACAAACACACGACTACCATTATACTGAATGGTCAAATATTAAAAGCTCTTCTTCTAAGAATCAAGAGGAGACAAGGATGTTCACTTTCACCACTCTTTTTCAATATAGTACTGGAAGTCCTAGCCAGAAAAATCAGGCAGGAAAAAAAAAAAAAAAAAGGCATTCAAATTGGAAAAGAGGAAGTCAATTTATCTGCTTTACAGAAGACATGATCCTATATCTAGAAAAGACAAGTCTCCATCAGTAAACTCTTTGAACTGATGAACAAATTTGATAAAGTTACTAGTTATAAAATCAACATACAAAAAAAAATCACCAATGGTTCTATACACCGAAAGTCTAATAGCAATACAAGGAAACAATAAAGGCAATCCCATTTAGCAAAAATCAAAAATTAAAATTAAAATACTTAGAAATAAATTTAATGAAGGAAGCAAAAGATCTGTACAGGGGAAACTACAAAACACTGATGAAAAAAACTGAAAAGGAAACACACACGTGGAAAGACATCCCATACTCATGGATCAGAAAAACTAATATCTTCTGATAGTATTATGGAATTCTATGCAGCCATAAAAATGAATGAGATCATGTTCTTTGCAGCAACATGGATGGAGCTGAACGCCATTATCCTCAGCAAACTAATGCAGAAACAGCAAACTAAACACTACATGTTCTCACTTATAAGTGGGACCTGGATTATAAGAACACATGGACACATGTAGGGGAAACAATACACATTGGACCTGTCAACAGGGGGAGGCAAAGAGAGGAAGAACATCAGAAAGAATAGCTATGGATGATGGGCTTAATACCTAAGTGATGGGTTAATCTGTGCAGCAAACTACCATGGCACACATTTACCTCTATAACAAACTGCACATCCTGCACATGTACCCCAAAACTTAAAATAAAAGTTGAAGAAAAAAATAAAACACTCAGACATAAATTTAATGAAAGAGGTAAAAGATCTATACAGCAGAAACTACACAACATTGATGAAAGAAATTGAAGAGGATACGCAACAATGGAAGGACATCATACTCACGGATCCGAAGAATTAATACCATTAAAATGACCACACTGCCTAAGGCAACCTAAGGATTCAGTGCAATCCTTATGAAAACACAAATGTCATTTTTGACAGAAATAGGAAAAATCATCCTGCAATTCACGTGGAACCAAAAAAAAAAAAAAAGAGTCTGAATAGGCAAGGCTATTCAGAGCAAGAAGAACAATGCTGGAGGCATCACACTACCTGATTTTAAAATATATTACGAAGTTATATTAACCAAAAAAAACAAGAAATTTGTATAAAAGTAGACAGATGGACCAATGGAACAGAATAGAGAAGCCAGAAATAAAGCCTCAGACCTACAGCCAACTGATTTTTGACAAACCCACCAAGAACATACATTGGAGAGAGACACCCTCTTCAATAAATGGTTCTGAGAAAACTGAATAACCATATGCAGAAGAATAAAACTGGACTCCTATTTCATCATGTACAAAATTTAACTCAAGATGGATAAAAGACTTAAATGTAAAACACAAAACTATAAAAAAAAAAAAACTAGATAAAAACATAGGGAAAACTCTTCAGGACAATTGGTCTAGGCAAATATTTTATCACTAACACTTTAGAAGCACAGGCAGCAAAAGCAAACATAGACAAGCTGGACTATATTAAACTAAAAGCTTCTGCACAGCAAAAGAAACAATCGACAGAGTAAACAAACAATCTTTTAAATAGGAGAAAATATTTGCAAATTACTCATCTCACAAGGGACTAATATCCAGAACATACAATTCAAACATCACAACAGGAAAAAAATATCCATTTGAAAATGGGCAAAGAGCATGCATAAACATTTATCAAAAGAAGACATACAAATGGCCAACAGGAATATGAAAAAATCCTCAACATCACTAATCATCAGGGAGATGCAAATCAAAACCACAATGAGATATCATCTCACCCTGGTTAGAATGACTTTTATTAAAAAGGAACTCATGTATTGTTGATAGGGGTGGAAATTAGTTCAGTTTCTATGGAAAACAGTATGAGTCTCTCAAAAAACTAAAAATAGAACCACCATTTGATCCTGAAATCACACTACTGAGTATCTACCCAAGGAAAAATAAATCAGGATATCAAAGAGTAACTAAATTTGCATGTGCATTCCCTGATACAAAAAATCTCTAGGATCCTGTGAAATAAACAATGAAAGGACCAACACTGAACACATACACACACACACACACACACACACACACACACACACATTTCCAAGCTGATGCTCCAGAAATTCTATTCCACAAGCACACAGGCAAAACCTAAATTCAGGCAAATTTTAGAAATTCAAAACAAATAATTTAATAGTGATAGTGAATAATATACCACAGTTGTCCAGCCAAAGGATACCAGAGATGTAAAGGTTATTTTCTTAATAGGAAGAGTGATTTGCAATGTATCAAAGATAATTATCTCTTTTCACTTCAATAAGAACACAAATAACAGAATTTAAAAGTTGAGCCAAATGATGAAGTATTTAAAACAAAAAGAATACTAATGATGGTGGTGGTGGCTCATCTGGAGTGGCTGCTGCAAGTATGCCAGCTGTGCCATGGGAGGCACAACCAGGGTTGCACACTCAGCAGAGCTGGCAGAGACCAGGAGCAGGCAGGAGCCCTGTGCCCTACCAAGTTGGCGGGGCAGGAGCCCTGAGCTCCCAGGTGCAGCTGCAGCTGACCAGCTGTGGCTTCAGACTTGGGCATCCCTGATCTCAGGGGCACAGGAAGTTCACTACTCCCATAGGCTCAGCAGTACCCGCTCCCACTCCCTGGCCTCTCCCCACTCCTGGCACCTGCTCCAGTGAAGAGCAATGTTGTGGCCAAGCCCAGGTGCTGTTGCAAACCAGTCAGGTGTGTGTGTATAATCAGGGTGGCACTGACACACCAGCTCTCTGCTTCCTCAGACCCATCTGGACTTTGGGCACTGACAAGCATGGGAAGGAGGCCAGGGAGCTGAGAGAAGCTCTGTGTGCGTCTTCAAGTGCCCCTCAGCACAGACAGCCTGGGTGCCGTGGACACGTTGATGAAGGTGGGAGGCAGACAGCATGTTGATGATGGTGGGAGGCAGATAGGTTCCTCAGTGGGAAGGGGGTGGGTCCCTGGTGAAGTCCCACCTTCAAGCCAAGGACAGCCTGAAGCCTCAGAGCCAGGCTGCCAGTTCCAAGTGGAGTCTGCAACCCAGAGTGAGAACTTGTGGTGCTTTTTCCAAGCCCACACATGGCTCACCATGGACCAATCCGCGTGCACTTCCTCCCTTCTGAGCCCATAAAAACTCAGACTCAGTCAGACTCAGACACTTCAGGATGACCTGCTACCAAGTCCAGGTCTTCTGAGAGCTGTTCTGTCACTCAGTAAAGCTCCTCTCTGCCTTACTCACCCTCCAGTTGTCTGTGTAAGCTCATTCTTCCTGGACCTGGGACAAGAACTCAGGACCTGCCAAATGTCGGGAGTTGAATGAGCTGTAACACGTTCATTTCAGAGGTGGTGACACACTTCTGGACCGCAGGAGTGAAAAATGATGACCCTTCTGGGGGCCCAGACCCTGGCATTCCCCAAGGCAGAGCTGTAACACTACAGCCCTCCTGCCCTCTGCTGGCTCCAGGCAGCTGCTCCACTTGATGGGAAGCATTGCTGGAACAAGGCAATGAGACTAAAAGAGCTGTAATAAAAACAGACTGAAACACGCCCCCAGCCCCACCCAAAACATGCTGGCCTGCTCATCACGCTATGGGCAGTGAGAAGAGCTGCAACCCTTCTGGGAGCTCAGACCTCAGGGCTGTGACATGCTATAACATCCTCTTTGGGGCTCTTTCGTTCCTTGTGTCTCCAAGCTTTGGGCCACCACAAACTTCCTTGGCGTCCTCAGTGGAAGCCCCATGTGGCACTCCTGGTTCAACTTTAGCCTTGCACAGAGCCAGTACCTGTGCTGATGCCTGGAGCTGCCCACCCCATCACAGCAAGCACACCTGGCTGTGTGCCATGGCCGGATCCCATACTCACTCATTTACACACTCCACGCTGCACTATGCCTGGCTTACCCTTGGCAGTTATGGAATCCAGGCACATACTGTGAGCCAAGTTGCAGCCTGCCAGGCCGAGTGGGCAGAACTAGCCCAGTGGGCATGAGTGAAACTCAGGCATAGGCACCGCTGGCCACAGAGGTTTCCAGCTGGCAAAGCAACACCCTAAGGATACTGTGACACCTATATACAAAAAGAGTTTTCACCAATGTTCATAATTTAAAAAGCTGATTATAAAAATAACCAATTTTTTTTTTTTGAGATGGAGTCTTGCACTTGTCACCCAGGCTGGAGTGCAATGGTGTGATCTTGGCTCACTGCAACCTCTGCCTCCCAGATTCAAGCAATTTTCCTGCCTCAGTCTGCCAAGCAGCGTGGATTACAGGTGCCAGCCACCACATCTAATTTTTTTTTTTTTTTTTTTTTTTTAGTAGAGACGGAGTTTCACCATGTTGGCCAGGCTGGTTTTGAACTCCTGACCTCTGGTGATCAGCCCACCTCAGCCTTCCAAAATGCTGGGATTACAGGTATGAGCCATTGTGCCCAGCCCCAAATAATTCTTTACTAAAAGACAAAGAACAAAATATGGTGGAATCCAGTTTTCAAGATTTGGAGAAAGTGGGGCTCTCCTCTACTATTGGTGATAATATAACTGATAAAATATTTTTGAGAATATCAAGCAAAATGCAAAGTGCCCATAATGTTTCACCCTTGAAATTTTCTTCATAAGTTTCTCTGAATCCTCATCTGCATTTGGTATTAGTACTTTTTAATGTTTTTTAGCCTTTTAGCCAAGTGTGTAGTGATACCTTATTGTGGTTTTAATTTGCATTTCTCTAATGGCTAATAGTGTTGAACATCTTTTTATGTGCTTATTTGCCATCTGTATACCTCTTTTGGTGAAATATCAACTCATGTGTTTTGTCCATTTCTAACAAGGTTATTTGTGTTTTTACTGGATTTGGAAGTTCTTTATACATTATCAGCATAGTCCATCCTAGAGTATGAGCTCTGCACATACTCTTTCCAAGTATGCAACTTGTCTTGTTATCCTCTTAACAGTCCTTCACAGACCAAATTTTTAATTTTGATGAAGTCCAATTTTTCTTTTTGTGGATTACAATTTTAGTGTCAAGTCAAAGAACTCCCTGCCTAACCCTAGATCCTAAATATTTTTCTTATTTTTTCTAAAATTTTTATAGTTTTATGTTTTACCTTTAAGACGGTGATTCATGCTGAGTTAACTTTTGTGAAACAAGTGACTTAGGCTGAGGTTTGCATTTTTGCTGTGGATGTCCAGTTGTTCCACCACCATTTGTGGAAAAGGCTACTGTCCTCCGCTAAATAATTTTTACACCTTTGTCAGAAGAAGGTTGGGCGTATTGGAGTGGGTCTCTTTCTTGGCTGCAAATTCTCTTTCCTTGCTTTATTGCACCGTGGGGAATTTCTATCACTATAATGAATAAAGATGGTGAGAGTGAATACCCTTGACTGGTTTCTGACCTTAGGGGAAAAGCATTTAGTCTTTCAGCATTAAATAGATGTGTGAGCTTTAGGATTTGTTTATTCTTCTAAATGTAAATACTCTCTACCAAATTGAGGACATGTCCCTCATTTCTATTATTCTGAATTTTTATTATCAATGGGTATTAACTTCTGTCAAATGTTTTTGTCTGTATATGTCAGGATCCGTTCTGCAAACCCCAGCTGCACGATGGGTGAATTATATACTCAGACACCAAAATTCAGTGAAAGAGCGGGCCAGGGAGTCAGGCAGCTGACCACAAGAGTTGTAGAAGCCCCTGCCCTGACTCACTGGTCTGCTGGCATTTATTCAACACATATTAAATGACAAAGGCTTTGAGTCAACACCATTAGAGGGTAATTAACCTGGTCACCTTCCCCCCAAGAGAGCCATCCTGCCCGGGAATGATCAAAGGTTAGTTTTAGGACCACATGAGTAAACAAGATATTTAGATAAACTCCCTTACATTCCTTTGTACTGACTCTATAAATTATTTACTCAAGTTAAGGATTAGGCTGCCTTCAGCCAGATCTATTACTGGAGATTATGCAACCCCCACTGGCCTTCTAAGAAGGTTTGCATCTATTTCTTATAACTATCTTTAAAAGTTTTCCCACCAGCCTGACTGAACTCCCACATGTATACACTTAGGTAATTATATGATTTTTCATTTTTATCCTGTTAATATGGAAGACTACATGGATTAAAAATGAGACTTGCTTCACTAAAAGAGATCCTATTAGATTGTGTTGTATAATCTGTTTTATAGATTGTGAGATTCTATAGAAGAGGTCCTATTAGATTGTGTTGTATAATCTGTTTTATATATTGTGAGATCCTATAGGCTAATATTTCATTAAGAATTTCTGCATCTATATTAATAAGGGATATTGGTTTGTCATTGTTTCATTGTTGTTATTCTGTCTTTGATTTTGCTATCGTGTCAATCCTAGGTTTATAAAATGAAGCTTTTATTTTCCGAGAGAGAATTTGTGTAGAATAGGCATTAGTTCCTTTTAAAGAATTTGGTAGAATTTTCCAGTGAAGTTATCTGGGCCTGAAGATTTATTTTTTGGAAAGTAATTTTTAGTTTGGTCAATCATCTTTTTAGCCTCTGTGAATTGATCGTGTAATTTTTTTCTTTGTCTGATTAACATGCTATGATTTTAATAAAACAATGTAAAAACATATATGAGATACATATTTATATCTGAAGAGAAAAAGAGAGAGAGTGTCTCTTTTAAATGTGAAAGTGACTATTTTGGTAGCCTGAGAGAAGTCGAACCAGGAAACTAAAGACAGAACTAGAGAGTTTTCATTGAATACTCTTTGTAAATCTTAAATTTTAAACTATGCCGATTTACCACCTATTCAAAAAACAACATTAACAGTAAAATTTAATTGCTTTTAAATTATTTCCAATTCCAAGTGGATTTTTCTCTCTAGTTTGTTTTTAATTTATGGTTTTAACTGTATTGTAATATATTTTCTGTAATAGATTTATATTTTATAAGTTTTAAGCTTAGTGTAAAGGTCATTTTGTGTGAATTAACCATTATTATTTAAAAATAAAATATGCTATCTGTAAATTACAGATTTTAATCTATATCACTAAGATCTACTTTCATTAGATTTTCTATAATCTTATTTATTTTTTGTCCACTTGCTCTGTTATAGATTGAGCAAGAAGAATTAAAAGGTTCTACTTTTACAATGATTTTCCTTGATGTTTTGAGGGTTTCACTTATAACTTTTACTTTAAAAATTGATTAGGCTATGCTATTGGTGCATAAATAATTAACACTGTAATATCTTTATTATTAACTGTGTCCCATAATATAACAAAATTTTTGTTGTTGTTTTCTTGCTTAATTCTACCTTTCCTGAAATTTAAGATTAAAATTTACTTTTAAATCTTTTAAAATTAATAAAATTAATTTCAATTTTCATTTTTAAATTTCACGGGCATGTTTTTACCCCTCTTTGTATTCTTAATCTTTCTCAGTCACTTTGGTGATTTCTTCTTCACAATATTAAATTGGGTTTGCTTGTGATGCAGTTTAAACTTTTTTATTTCTTAATAAGAAAATTTAGTCCACCTAAATATATAGCTATGACAAATACAATTTTGTTCTACCATTATGTTTTATGTTACACTTTCTCTTTTTATAGGTTTTGAATATATTTAATACATGATCTACTTTTTGAGAGGTGTAGTTTTCTCTAATAATTAAGAAGACTGGCTGGGCACGGTGGCTCACGCTTATAATCCCAGCACTTTGGGAGGATGAGGCAGGTGGAACACTAGGTCAAGAGTTCGAGACCAGCCTGGCCAATATGGTAAAACTCCATCTCTACTAAAAATACAAAAATTAGCCGAGTATGGTGGCAAGCACCTGTAGTCCTTGCTGCTCAGGTGGCTGAGGCAGGAGAATCACTTGAACCTGGGAGGCAGAGATTGCAGTGAGCTGAGATTGTCCTACTGCACTCCAGCCTGGGTGACAGAGACTCTATCTCAAAAAAAAAAAAAAAAAAAAAGGCTTATACTTTTGTTGTAGTGGTTATTTTTATAAGTGTAACTTTGAATAATATTATTGTGGTAGACTATCAAGTATCCCTCCTTGAATTCACCCTCCTGTGTTGTCCCTTCCCACAATGGTTCTGGATCTGGTCATGTGATTTACTAGGTCTCGGGACATCAGCAAATGTGAAGCAATCAGAGGCTTTAAAAGCACTTCTACAGCAGTGTGTGTCCTCTTCTGTTGTGTACATGCCATGTTAGGAACCCCAGGGTACCTTAATGAAGGTAGAGACCATATGGAATCACTAACTGCAGAGACATAAGAGATCTCAATAAAAACCAACAGATGAACTGCCCAGCCAATCCCCTCTCAAATGGCTGATGCTCAAATATATGAGAAACGAAAGAGCAATTGTTGTTTTAAATTTTGGGATAGATTGGTGTATCAGTTCACGTTCATGCTGCTAATAAAGACATATCTAAAACTGGGAACAAAAAAAGGTTTAATTGGACTTACAGTTCCACATGGCTGGGGAGGCCTCAGCATCATGGCAGCAGGTGAAACGCACTTCTTACTTGGTGGTGGCAAAAGAAAAACGAGGATGAAACAAAAATGGGAACCCTTAATAAAACCATCAGATCTCATGAGACTTACTCACTATCATGAGAATAACACGGGAAAGACCAGCCTCCATGATTCAATAACCTCCCCTGGGTCCCTCCAATAACATGTGGGAATTCTGGGACATATAATTCAAGTTGAGATTTCGGTAGGGACCAGCCAAACCATATCATTCTGTCCCCAGCCCCTCCAAATCTCATGCCCTCACATTCCAAAACCAATTATGGCCTCCCAACTGTCCCCCAAAGTCTTAACTCATTTCAGCATTAACCAAAAATTTCATAGTCCAAAGTGTCATCTGAGACAAGGTACGTCTCTTCCACCTATAAGCCTGTAGAATCAAAAGCAAGCTAGTTATTTCCTAGATACAACAGGGATACAGGTATTGGGAAAATACAGTCATTCCAAATGGGATAAATTGGTCAAAATAAGGGATTACAGGGCCCTTGAAAGTTTGAAATCCAGAGGGGTAGTCAAATGTTAAAGCTCCAAAATGATATCCTTGGACTCCAGGTCTCACATCCAGGTCACACTGATACAAGAAGTGGGTTCTCATGGTCATGGGCAGCTCCACCCCTGTGGCTTTGCAGGGTACAGCCTCCCTCCCAGCTGCTTTCATTGCCTGGTGTTGAGTGTCTGTGACTTTTCCAGGCACATGGTGCAAGCTGCTGGTGGATCTACTATTCTGGTTTCTGGAGGACAGTGGCACTCTTCTCACAGCTCCACTAGGCAGTGCCCCAGTAGGGACTCTGTGTGGGGACTCCAATCACGCATTTCCCCTCTACACTGCACTAGCAGAGGTTCTCCATGAGGACCCCACCCATGCAGCAAACTTGCCTGAACATTCATGCATTTCCATACATCTTCTGAAATCTAGGAAGAGGTTCCCAAACTTCAATTCTTGACTTACATGAACTCACAAGCTCAACATGTGGAAGCTTCCTAGGCTTGGGCCTTCCACCCTCTGAAGCCACCACCTGAGCTCTACCTTGGCCCCATTTAGCCATGGTTGGAGTGGCTGGGACACAGGGCACCAAATCCTAAACACCATGGGGATGCTGGGCCTGGCTCATGATAGCATTTTTTCCTCCTGAGCCTCTGGGCCTGTGATGGGAGGGGCTGCCACGAAGGTAGCTGACATGGTCTGGAGACATTTTCCCTATGGTCTTGGGGATTAACATTAGGTTTCTTGCTACCTAAGCAAATTTCTGCAGCTGGTTGGATTTCTCCACAGATAATGGGTTTTTCTTTTGTATCTCATAGTCTGGCTGTAAATTTTCCAAACTTTTATGCTCTGCTTCCCTTATAAAACTGAGTGTCCTTAATAGCACCCAAGTCACCTCTTGAATGCTTTGCTGCTTAGAAATTTCTTCCACCAGATATCCTAAATCATCTTTCTTAAGCTCAAAGTTCCACTAATCTCTAGAATAGGCACAAAATGCCACAAGTGTCTTTGCTAAAACATAACAAGAGTTACCTTTACATCAGTTCCCAAGAAGTTCCTCATCTCCCTCTGAGACCAGCTCAGCCTGAACCTTATTGCCCATATCACTATTAGCATTTTGGGCAAAGTCATTCAACAACTCTCTAGGAAGTTCCAAATTTTCCCATATTTTCCTGTCTTCTTCTGAGCCCTCCAAACTGTTCCAGCCTCTCTGCCTGTTACCCAGTTCCAAAGTCATTTTCACATTTTCAGGTATCTTTTCAGCAACGCCCCAATCGACTAGTAACAATTCACTGTATTAGTTTGTTTTCTTGCTGCTGATAAAGGCATACCTGAAACTGGGAACAAAAAGAGGTTTAATTGGACTTACAGTTCCACATGACTGGGGAGGCCTCAGAATCATGGCAGGAGGTGAAAGACATGTCTTACATGGCAGCAGCAAGAGAAAAATGGGGAAGAAGAAAAAGCAGAAACCCCTGATAATAAACCCATCAGATCTTGTGAGACTTAATCACTACCATGAGAATAGCACAGGAAAGACTGGCCACCATGATATAACTACCTCCCCCTGGGTCCCTCCCACAATATTTGGAAATTCAGGGAGTTATAATTCCAGTTAAGATTTGGGTAGGGACACAACCAAGCTATATTACCTGGTATGCAGCAATAAATAAGTGACAGAATTTATAAGTGTTTATTTCTTTAGACTGTATTTATTGATACCATAGTTAGAGGAAAAAAGAAATTAATATAGATATTCTCCTATCCCTCTCCTTTCTCTTTGCCAACAAAAGCTAATCATTTTCATTTTCTTAGTTTTTGCTGTTAACATCAAATATACTTAAACCTTTGTTACTGTTATTGTGTACCTGAGTCTTTATTTAGGTCTTTTTTTCCTTATTTATTTGAACCAAATAAGTACAGGAGAGCTCTGGCCACATGACCCTATAGGCTTTTTGAGATCAATTTGCATTGGTGAATACAATATATAATGAAGACAGAATAGTATTGGTCCTTCCACCTCCACTCATGTGCAGTTCTGCCTGATCAGCAGGTGCTTTTATTTCATAGTTCTTCCATCTGTGTTATAGTTTGATATCTTTAGCTCTCTTATAGTTTAAGAAAATCATTTGAATTGTTTTAGTTTCTATTTTTAATTATAAGTGGACAGATTATAGCCATATATATAAATTTATGGGCTAAAAAGTTGTTTATGATTTATGAGTATAGTGTGGAATAATTGAAGCCAATTAAGTATCCATCACCTCAAATAATTATTTTTTGTCATGAAACATTTGAAACTCCCCTTTTTGTGATTTTGAGATGCATAATACATTTTTATAAACTAGAATTTAAATTTGTGTTTGCCATCTTCTACGTTGCTTTTGGATGTCTTATCATGTTTTTGAAAGTTTCAAGTTGTTTTGAAAAAGTAGGAGTGAATAACTTCTGAAGAATTTGAAGAAAAAACAGAATTTTTATATCAATCTAAAATATAAAATATTAACTATTGTAGGCCAGGTGCAATGGCTCACGCCTGTAATCTCAGCACTTTGGGAGGCCAAGGCAGGTGAATCACGAGGTCAGGAGATGGAGACCATCCTGGCGAACACAGTGAAACCCCGTCTCTACTAAAAATACAAAAAATTAGCCAGGCGTGGTGGCAGATGCCTGTAGTCCCAGCTACTCCAGAGGCTGAGGCAGGAGAATGGCGTGAACCCGGGAGGCGGAGCTTGCAGTGAGCTGAGATCGCACCACTGCACTCCGGCCTGGGAGACAGGGTGAGACTCTGTCTCAAAAAAAAAAAAAAAAAAAAAGAAGCTATTATAAATGAAAAAAAAACACTCTTGCTTTCTATGATATTCTTCTTTGGTGTTTTACTTTGGACTTTGATGGTGTGTGGCTCCTTACAGTTATGAAAGCGAATTTAGTTCTTCATACTTAGCTACACGCCTTTGTTTTACTTCCGCATTTTACCTTTTTTCCCTAACAAAGTTTTTTGAGGTTTCCTCTGCCTCTCAGCAGGTCTCAGCAGTGTAGCTGGCATAACTCTATTTTTCTTTTTTTGTGTGATGAAAAATACATTTCTTGAAAATATATAGAGTTCTTACAAATCAAAATGTACAAGACTCCAACGTATTTTCATAAAAATGATATTCAATCCCCAAATAATAAAGTGATTTATACCCATGTAAAAGCATGCACAATTATACTGACAACTAAATAAACAGAAATTAATGAATAACACACCCATTTTTCACAGATTAAACTGTGAAAGACCAAAATTTTTAAATATCTTTGAAGAGGTACATAAAAATCTATGTGTCAATGCCCTGTTGTTAAGTAATGTGTCCTGAAATATATAAAACTTTTCCCAAGGAAACATTATGATATCTACCATTTCAATGACATATTCCCAGTAAACTAGTTACTCAATTTATAGAAATTTATGCTAAAGATACATGGGCACAAAAGTCTAAATGCAAATTTTTTTTCACATTCTCTGTAATTAAAACAATCAAGATAAATCTAGATATCTAGCAACATAGCATTAAAGAGATTATAAACATAAGAAAAATGGTATTTAAAATAAAATCAAGCTACAGGTACATAAGGTGTGTGTGTATGTGTACATATGATTTTTGTAATGATGAATGAGAAATTCTGAAAGATACATCAGTATTGGGTCATTTCTAGGACACTGCAGTGGGACAATATTGTCATTGTGTAGCTATTTGCATTGTTCGAAAATTTTAATTCAAAAATGTTTAGCCAAAAACATTTTAGTTTTCACAACTGAAATTATTCTATATCAACCATTTTAGTTTTTGTACCACGATTATTGTCAACATTTAATGATAAAATTTTAGGGTTTCAATTATTTGTTATTCGTAATTATTTATTATCATCAGTGTAGCTGGTGTAACTCTATTTCTTTAAATGGTGATACAAAAGATCTTGCACTATTACTACTTATGTTTCAGAGTTCCTACTAGCTTGACCTTGCTTTTCATCTTCACATACCAGACATAACCATGCTTTTTTTTCTCACATCCCAAACACACAGTCATGACAGTGATGAGAGTAATATTCCCCAAGAGGGACTGAGGTGCTGGCATCCTCACAACCAAAAGCCTTGGCTCCTGTAAATGACAGGAAAGAGCAATGTTCAAGTCATTCGTTAGAGTCTTGTTTGTTCTTCTGTTGGATGGTAAGTTTTTATACCCACTCACAATCTTAAAGTTTTTGGAAAATTGAAATAAAATTGAAAATAAAGTTTTTTGAAATTAAAACGAGCAGGAAATATAAACACATAAAGGCACTGTAGGCATAAATGGGATCGTGTTCATACAAACAAACAGAAGATTGGTGTTGGCGACACAAATTAGAGGGCATTTAGTCAGTGGACGTGCTGACTCCTATTTACTAAGAGGCTTTGGATTTAGTCTGAAGTTGGTTTTTCCATGCGGTTTCAATGCATGAGGCAATCATTTGACCTCCATGATGAGCTGAATTCCTCCTCATCACAGTGAAGCAGTATTTATTAAGCACCTACCAAGTGAGGTACTAGGTATACTAGTTTCTTCTCGCAATAAGGTCATAATATTTGAAGTAAGATAGTTTTGTTTTGCTTTTAACTAAAGACAATTTTCTGGTTCTAATGCTTTTTTAATGAGTCCAGCCCCACAAGGCACTGAATCACAGTCCTGAATCAACAGACATTATCTCGGCCCTCATGGTGTTTATAGTCTCCGAGAAAGCAACCTCTGAACATACAATTACATGTGTAAGTAACAAATGTTATACAATAAAATTTATGTGATGTTGCCGGGCCTGGTGGCTCATGCCTGTAATCCCAGCACTTTCGGAGGCCGAGGCCGGCGGATCACAAGGTCAGGTGATCGAGACCATCCTGGCTAACACGGTGAAACCCCGTCTCTGCTAAAAATACAAAAAATTAGCCGGGTGCGGTGGCGGCGCCTGTAGCCCCAGTTACTCGGGAGGCTGAGGCAGGAGAATCGCTTGAACCCGGGAGGCGGAGCTTGCAGTGAGCCGAGATCGCGCCACTGCACTCCAGCCTGGGCGACAGAGCGAGACTCCGTCTCAAAAAAAAAAAATTTATTTGATGTTAGATCACAGTTTCTAAATTAATCTGAGTTACCCTATCTTTCCCTACTCACACCACTATTCTATCTTTTCTTCTTTATTTTTGTCATCTCCAATTTTGTCTCAATACCTTACGCCTCAGTCTTCTCCATTTGATTGACGACTGATTTGACTTTTCATTTTTTAATCAAAGGGTACTCCTTCAAGCTTTTCTTGTCTATCTTCCTCTTACCACACTTGCCCCCCCCCCCCAGCATAATCACTCAGACCACAGGCTCCCCACCATAAAGTATGAGAGCATGTGATACCAGTGATGAGCTTTAGAATGGCCATAAGAAATTTTGAGAACTGAAATAAGAGCGATGTCATAATGAGTTAGAGTTAGAAAGCTGTGGAAAAGTTTCTGAGAAGGGAGGGAAATGGAGGCAAGTGAGACATGACTAAGATGTAGGTAAACAGGAACAAAGGTGTTCCCTGTTCAAAACTCTCATAAAGAATTTAATGGCGAAGGAAAGCGCAAAGCATACTTGAAAGAAAGGAAGTAAGTAAACTGATTTGATTGAGTAATCTTCATGGAAAGGATTAGAGGGGGTTAAATTGCAAATGAGAAATGAAAAAGAGTAAAGTAATTTATATGGCGTATTTTTACGCTTCCTGATATAATATTCTAAATGTGTATACATACGTGGATCAGAACAAAGAAGGAAAAAACACACAAAACCTTTGACAAAATTGCTGTCACCAAAATATCCTGCAAATCTTCATACTACTCCATTAACTAATGCAAGTTGCATCTTCAACCTAATGTAAAACTTGAAAATCAAATAGACTTTCATTTGCTGAAACAAAAAGTCATTGAATTCGTTTCTACATCGCATTTATTTTAATAGTTTACTGAAGGAACTGACTTTACATATCAGCTACAAGGAGAATAAATTTTTAAAAGTAAATCAACAACGAGAATAGGAAATAGCAACACATTTTATGTTTGGTATAACGTTCTCTAGTATTATATTACAAGCATATTAACATTTTCTGGCTGCAAATTTCAGTTCACTCTCATGATCAAAGCTCTTTATCATTGTCCTTGTTGGATGTTATTCAGGGGTCATAAGAAGAGCCTCCAAATTTTATTTGTTTACTTTTAAAATGTCCAATACCGAGAAAAAGAAAAGCAATTCTTTTCATTAGATGTCATTACATGTTATGGCCGGATGGCCTTACCAGCAAATGTTGTATGTATTCTCCTACCTAAATGTGAGATTTAGAAGTCACAGTTATCCCATAATAATAGGTATGCCTTGCGTTTGTGCCTAAAATTTCACACCATTATGTTTTTTCCTTTCTCTGAGTAAAGGAGTCTTTTTATAAGTATCGCCTCCCATGGAGTGATATGAAGTCAAACTCATCCATCATGTCCGTGAGAAGAGAAGGTATAAATGAGAGAAGAGATCCAAGTTTATCAGAAAAGGATAAAAGGCAGCTTACAATTTGGATCAAGATGGCAAATTTTGCTACATCTGCCTGCGCTGTCCCTCACAGCCAGCCTGGAGACATTAGAAAATAAAAATATAAGGTGTCAAAATGTATGTAAGCTAGAAGAAAACAGAAATACTTGGAAAACTGAAGATAAGTGGGTCTCCTTATGCAGAAAAATGGTGGCTGGGGGAAGAACAGAGCTAGGGCCTAACAGACCTGAACAGAGCCTGAGCCCAGTTGGGGTAGGAAACCTGTAGCAGTTTGGAGCTACACCCTTTGCCTTCTGACACAGCACCCTGGGCAAGAGCTGATTGATGCCCCACACCCCCACATCCCCATGGGTGTTCTCACATGGTATGTCAGCCCATTGGTTGCTGTTGCTGACCAGGTAAACACTCAGAATCGTGAGTCATACAAATAAGTACATGGGTGTGATATTACCTGAAGGTCCACCTTGTACATATTCCTAGTGTGAGAGCAGTAGCATCACCCAGATGCAGGAAGACAATGACAGAACAAGGCTACGAAAAGAATAGGTACACATAGAACAGCTATTGTCTAGCTGTACCACTCACTTGGACCTGGCAATTGATACTAAAGATGGGTGTTGTCAGACAAGAGTAGTGCCTTGGGACATAAGAAGAGGACACCCTGGGGTGCAAAATTTCAATGAAAAATTGAAATGATTGAGCTCATAGTAAAGTACTTAGTTCAGACATCTGCCTTGCTCTTCAGCCCCCACTTTTACCAAGAGAGAGGAGGAAAAGTCTAGATAGCCAACAGTCTCAAGAGGACAAACCTGAGCTTGGGACAAAAACAATCATATAGTATTGATTAGGCTCAAGCACTAAGAAAGAAAAGCAAAAAGGCTTTCTATAACAGAAGAGGTGAGTATTGGAGGAGGGATTTAAAACAAACATTATTAGTGTTTCAGAAAGACACAAAGGCACCTGCAAACATCAAGTAGAATACGTTGTTATGGATAAAAATCAGTTGGGAGATATTGGACATGAAAGATAACATTTTTGAAAGAATTCATGAACACCAATTATCTGCCTCTCTAGCACACACGGTATCTCCCATACCCAATGGCGCATGATTCCTATTGGCTTATGTGTGACTTTCAAAGAACATGGCCTTGGATAACTAATGAATATGTGTTGTCTCCCTTGCTACAGTGATTGATTTGTGCACTGGCATGTAATCTAAAGTGGTCAAATCAAAGTGACTGTCAGATTCCTCCGTGGACTTGTGGGACACAGATGCTTCTTACTTGCTCTGGGTGATATGGTGTGAAGCCTAAAACCATTTTTCTATCATGACTGAAGTCAGCCTGAGCATAAAATCCACGCATGAAGATGAGATCTGAGCCCTGCTGATCTAACAGCTGAAGATCGTTGCATTTTGGTTGCACAAGCCATTAAGTTCTCATCTTTAAGATAATATTTGTTTATTTTATGCTTGCAAAAAAGTGCTCAAACTGATAATAATAGATTGAATTAAAGAATAGACGAGTTCAAAAAGAAAATTAGTGAGCTTAAAAGTAGGATTAAGAATAGCTTTCCAAAAACAGCAGGAGGAAATAAAGAATGAAAAGTATCAAAAAAAAAAAAAAAAACTAAGAAAAATGTAAAAGCAAAAGTGTCAAACTGTCCAAAGAGAAGAACTAGTGACAAATGAATAATAATATATTTTTAAGTTAATATTTGTCTTTTTAAAAGATATTAGATTTCAATTCTCTTAAAATAAGCTTGGCACCCTCTAATTTTTTTTTTTTTTTAGTGAGAGTTCAAAAGTGCCAAGCTTTTTAGGAGAATTGAGACATGCCCTGCAAAGTCATGCGAGGTCCCAGAAAATGCATAATACAGAGACTTTCTCTGACAGAACTTTTGGGAGAAGAGTTACAGTATGTAATAAATGATTCCATGAGAAGACAAGAAGAAGGAGAATCAAAAAATGGGAAAGAAATTACCATTTTAATCGAACAACACATGATATTGAGTGATGCACAATTTTGTGCCACCAAGAAAAAAAATAGTTCAAACTATGACAACATGCTTTCTTCCCACATTTATATTCTGAGGGATACTTATTTAAAAGTTACAAGTGCTATTTTTAAATGTGCCTTAGAATCCACAAAGTACAAATGTAAGGTATATTTTTGACTACAGGGAAAATATAACCTCACCATGAATATCTGAAACAATTTGAGATTAAAACTTCAGGCAAAACTGTCATTTAAATTGATGGTTTGGGGAGGTAATGATAAGAGAGTGGCAAAGCATTATAAAACTATTGCTTTTCCCCAAGGAGAGTATATATTATTAATAACCTTCAATAACTGAGCAAAATGTATACACATACATGCCTTAATAAATTAGACATAACTATAAAAATTAGAATGTAAAACTTCCAAATCAGTTGTAGAAAAAGAAAAAGAAAATAAATCTACCTAACAATAGTTGGAAAAAGAAATAAAACAAAGAGAAAGCATACTAATGATCATTTGATCATATTTACCATATCATATTTATGAAAAAAGTGGCAGAAATAAGTTCACTTTTATCTGGTTTTATGATATGCATATATAGATAGATTAACCGAGTAAAAGACCCATTTATTAGTTTTAATGAAATAGAACTAATACGTATTTTTTAAAATGAAGAAAATATTATGGCAAGATGGAAAACAAAGAGATGGGAAAAATATAACTAACAAATGTTAAAATAATACAAGTTAGTCGTTTTATTATGACAAAATAGAATTCAAATAAAAATGAAAATATGACAAAAATAGTGCATAGTGACTTAAGGAAAAAAATGATACCAAGCAGATGCAATATTCATAACCTTACATTATACAATTATATGGCCTTAAACTATGTAATATATCAAACAACAAAATAAGGAAAATACATAAGCTACAAATGTAGTTGGAATTTTTACACACACGTAAACATATTCACTGACACATCCCAAAACACACTATTCTCAAAATTATGCTAGTTTATAGATTTGAGCAGCATGCTTATAAAGTATAATCTAATGGATACATTCTACAATTCTTGTACTATTCATTAAGACTCTATATTTCTCTCAAAAGCATGTAGAATAGTGAAATAATTCATACAGGAAATCTCAATACATTTTAATGTACAAACTTTTTTTTCTGACAACAATCCAATTAACCTAAAAATCAGTGTCAAATAGATAACAAAAACCATTTTCAAGTTTAGAAAATTTAAAATCATACTTTTATCTAGTCAGTGGGTTAAAGGTGAAATCTTGAGAGTATTAAGTACGTCATGCAAGATAGTTAAATTTCAAAATATCAGAATGTTTATTTAGTGGGAAAAACAGTGATTCTAAATGTGTTTATACTTTAAAAAAAATGCTGGTTGCAGTAGCTAACACTTGAAATCCCAACATTTTGGTAGGCAGAGGCAGAAGGATTACTTGAGCCCAGGAGTTTGGTAACAGCCTGGGCAATACAGAGAGACCCTATCTCCACAAAAAATAAAAAATTAGCCAGGGTTGCGGCACATGCCTATAGTCTAAGCCATGTGGATTGCTTGAGCCCAGGAGGTTGAGGCTACAGTGAGCCATGATCTCACCACTTCACTCCAGTCTGGGCAACAGAGTGAGATCTTATCTCACAAAAAGGAAGGAAGGAAGGAAGGAAGGGAGGGAGGAAGGGAGGGAGGGAGGGAGGGAGGGAGGATAAATGAGCTTGAGTATTTGCATTAACAAAGTAAATAAACTATAAACATAAATTTAAATAAATTAGAAAAGAGATCAAGAAATACATCACAAATCCACAAATGAGAAAACAACAAAACAATACGAATGATCACAACATTTAATAAGATAAACCTCTGAAAGCACAGATCATTTAAAAACAAGTAAGCATAAAAAGCAATAACAACAGAGAGAAGAGTTACTAAAAAGCAAAAAAGCAGAAGTCAGAAAAAGAGAGAGAGAGAGAAAACTAAACACAAACATAGGCGCAATCTTAAAATTATAGAACATTTTGGAAAAAAAAAAAAAACCCACAACACAAAAATGCATTTAACAGGAATAAATATGGAATAATTACAAATAAGAGACTACCAGAATTGTTACAAAAGGGAATAGAGAATGGATTTAAAAACTAAATTAATAAAAGCCATAAAAACATGAGTGATCATCAACAATCCTCTACCACTCTAAAATTTCCAGGTCTCAATGGCTTACAAGCAGATTTTCCCATACTTCAAAAACCAAAGTCACACTCACAAATGAATTGTTACCATACTGGAAAAACAATGAAAATTCTTAGCTTTTTAAATTATATTAATTGTGCTTCACCCTTAGATGAAATAATAAAATGCAAAGATATAAAATACATACTCATTTTTCTTTTGAGCATAGATGTAAAAATTTTAAATAATATATTAGTTGATGCAACTCATGAGTATATGAAACAAAAAGTAATTTCATGTAGATTTTTCT
Organism: Theropithecus gelada; assembly: GCF_003255815.1. Taxonomy (NCBI): domain Eukaryota; kingdom Metazoa; phylum Chordata; class Mammalia; order Primates; family Cercopithecidae; genus Theropithecus; species Theropithecus gelada. Next base: position 5,347,045 of record NW_020257641.1, on the reverse strand, counting down.
CAGGAATGCAGAATCAAATAAATTATTATATTCCTATCAATCATTTTATCTTGTGAAATTAACAGGTTAAAGTAGAAAAACACAAAATCACATCCCAGAGGTCAAAATGACATTTAATAACTTCAATACATATTCCCAAATTTAAAATATCTAAAGATAAGTAGAAGTAGAAGGGAATCTCCTTAACCTGATAAATGCTATTTATGAAAACCTCACAGCAAACATCACATGTAATGCAGAACCTGAAGAATCATTTCATTTAAAGTAAGTAGTAAAATAAGAATGTCTTTAATAAGAGAGAATACAATTATAGAAATTGAAAGAAAAGAAATAAAATTACTCTATATGCAGATTATATGGTCATGTTGACAATATATTAGGCTAATTTAAAAATTCAGCAAGACTGCTAGGTAACAAAATAACCTATAAAATTCTGAAGTGTTTCTCAATAACCATAATGAAAAATGAAAATTATAATAGAATACTATATTCAATAACAACTATAAAATAATCACTATAGTATTAAGGAATTAACCTATCAACAAGAGAAAAAGAGAACAAGGCCTCCATGAAGAAAAGTTTGTTTCTTTGTTTGTTTTCATTTTTTGGTTTTTGTTGGTATTTTTTTTGAGACAGAGTCTTGCTCTGTCACCCAGGCTGGACTGCAGTGGCCAATCTTGGCTCACTGCAGCCTCTGCCTCCTGGGTTCAAGCAATTCTCCTGCCTCAGCTACCCAAGTAGCTGGGATTACAGGGATGTGCCACCACTCCTGGCTAATTTTTACATTTTTAGTAGAAACAGGGTTTTGTCATGTTAGCCAGGCTAGTCACAAACTCCTGGCCTCAAGTGATCCACCCGCTTTGGCCTCCCAAAGTGCTAGGATTACAGGCGTGAGCCACAGCACCCGGTTACCATTATCTCTTATGTATATAGAGGACAGAAATCTTCAACACAATACTAGCTAACCATATCTAGCAACATAGAAACAGAATAATACATTATAATCACATGAGATCTATCCCAAAGATGCAAGGGAAATTTAACATCTGAAAAATCATGTAAACAGAATAAGAAACCAAAAGCATGATACCGTCTAAATAGCTGCAGAAAGCATATTGATGAAACATAACACACCTTCATGATAAAACACTAAGCAAACTAGAAATAGAAGGAAACTTTCTTAACCTTGTGAAAGTCACCTGTGAAAAGCCCACAAGGGACCTCACACTTAATAGTGAAAGTCCAGATGCTTTCCTCATAAGGTCACGAACAAGACAAGAACGTCTGCTATTGGCTTTTCTATTCAACATTCTATGTGAGGTACTAGTCAGAGCAGTTGGGAAAGAAAGAATTAAAAAGCATCTAGATTGTGAAAAACGATGTAAAACTATCTCTACAGCACATTAATGTACATAGAAAACCCTAAGTGATCCACTAAAAAACAATTAGAACTAATAAGTGAGTTTGTCAAGGCTGCAGGACACATCAGTGCACACAAATCAGCAGGATTTCTATACACTTGCAATGAACAATCCAAACATTAAGGAAGTAATTTCATTTCCAATAACATCGAAAAGAATAATTAGGAATAAACTTAAGAAAAATATGCAAGATGTGTACACTGAAAACTACAAATATTGTTAAAATTTTTTTAAATGTCTAAATGAATGAAAAAACAGCTCATGTTCATGTATGAGGAGGCTTATTATTGTTAAGATAATATTTTCCAAATTTTTCTACAAATTTGATATAATCCCCTATCAGAATCCTAGCTGTCTTCTTTGTAGAAATTGATATTTTGACTCTACAATTTATATGGAATTGCAAGGGGCTCACAATGACTAAAACAACCTTATTACAATGCAACAATAATCAAGATGGTGTGGTACTTGTAACAGGGTGGGCATGTAGATCAATGGAATAAAATCAAGAGTCAAGAAAAGTTGTGTCTATTTGATTTGTCTCTCTTTTCTTCTTTATTAGTCTGGCTAGCAGTCTATCTATTTTGTCAATCTTTTCAAAAACCCAGCTCCTGGAGTCACTGATTTTGTTGAAGGGTTTTTTTGTGTCTCTATCTCTTTCAGTTCCGCTCTAACAGAAATAACAAGAAATTAATTATTTCTTGTCTTCTGCTAGCATTTGAATTTGTTTGCTCCCACTTCTCTAGTTCTTCTAATTGTGATGTTAGGGTGTCGATTTTGGATCTTTCCTGCTTTCTCCTATGGGCATTTAGTGCTATAAATTTCCTTCTAAACACTGCTTTAGCTGTGTCCCAGAGATTCTGGTACATTGTGTCTTTGTTCTCATCAGTTTCAAAGAACTTACTCATTTCTGTCTTACTTTCATTATTTATCCAGTAGTCATCCAGGAGCAAAGTTTCTCTAAATGTGGAAAAAAGTATCTTTATTCCAGGTTTGCAGTGACATTTCTGTATCCAGCTTCTAGATCACCCATGCTCCATGGATGCATAATTGTTAGTCAGTTCTTTTGATAATTACAAAAAGAGTTTCCAGTCCAAATCTAAATTGGCGTATCCTGATGTATTCTTCCCAAGAGAAAATCTTCTATCTACCATATTTGAATCAGATTATGAACCCTTAGGAAATGAGTCAGTTCTTATTTAAGTTAACAACAAGTTTTCTACAGATTGAAGTCCTAAGAGAAAATTTATTTTCAAGGAAACAAAGTGCATATCTCCACCACAGGACCGGGGGAATAAGGAGAGTGATGGCTACTTATGCCTTAAAGAAAATGCTCTCCTCTTCTCCAGCATCTTAAATATTGCCTCTCTCAATCATTTCTTCATGTGATTAAACACTCTTGACTTTCCCAAACTTTTTCTCATGCATCAAATTATTTACTGCACAACCCTTGACCAGAGAATGGGACAGCACTATTACAAATAGTGTAGTACATCTGACAGGCTACAAGAAATCAAAAAGATAGAGCCGTCGACATGGGCCCAGAAGCCTGGATGACAACATCGTTTCCACTCTAAAACACCATGCTGGCCCTGGTTCTTATATCCTCAAACACAAATGACACAGACGCAGGTTTTAGGAGCTTCATACTTGTAAGTTGTTTCATCTTGCGCTGTTCAAGTGAGGTTGAGTTTAAAAGAACTTGAAGACATTGAAGAGATGTCAAGCAGGCAGTCAATGGAAAAGAGGTTTGGTGTACGAGATCTGTGTTTTATGTATACGGCCAAATTTGTAAGTGTTACTGACAGGGAAGAGGGGAGGATGGGAGGAGTCTTTAGGATGTACAATATTTAATGGCCAGTAAGAGAGGGAGAAGAGATGTCAGTGAAAAACGAGCCAGGGCAGAATTGGTCCAAGCGCAGAGAGGATTCATATGAAGGAATGGTCAACAAGACCAACTGCTTGTAAGATGTCAAGATTGATGAAGACTAAACATTGTTCATAAGATTGAGTGATTTGGGAGTCAATGTTGACCTACCAATTAGGACTTCAGAAGATAGAAAAAAGTGAAGAGAGAATAAAGAGTAAATAAACAGAGATTACAAATATAGAAGATTGGTGGTAAAGAGGAAGAAAAAGTAATTTATTCTTATGTTTAGATAGAGAAGAAAGCTTAAAAGTTGTTTTAATTTTTTTAAATTTTGTTTTGATGTTTTTTGTTTTTTAAAATAATTTTTAAGTCAATGTGATGTGTTAACTTCAGAAAGAGATGTTTATTATACAACAAGTGTGGACTTTTCAATAATTTATAATTCCTGGAAAAAAGGACAGATGTTGGAATCCATAGAAAAGGAAAATAAATTACATTTAGGTAAGAAAGCGAGAAGTGGTTTGTGTTTAATGGTAACTTTTAACAATTACTGCCAAGTTAATGCATACATTTTTACGATTTCAGTCATTACATAGAGTCACCAAAATATACTACTTATCTATTGTCCAGTTTACAGATGATAAAACCAAAACCAAGGGAGTCTAGCTAATCCAGGTGATAGAGGAAAAGTAAAAGAATCAAAATGTGTATCTGACTGAAAGCCTAACATAATGTTTCCAGACAAGGAGTTGGAGTTTTTTTCTTATAAGGCATCAGATAATAAATATTTTAGGTTTCACAGGACCTATGGCCCCATTATAACTACTCAACACTACACTTATAGCATTTATAGATTATGCACACACAAACAGGACTGTGTTCCAGGTTAAACTTTAGTTATAGACTCTGAAATTTGAAATATGATTTTACATGTCATGAAATATTTTTCTTTGGATATTTCTTAGCCATTCTAAAAATGTAAAAAATATTTCTAGCTCCTGGAGCACACAAAAACAGGCAGTGAGGCAGAATGGCCCATGACCATATAGTTTGCTGATCCTTTCACTGGGTAACATTGTCACCCCAGGGCTATTCTGTATCTTATGGTGACTCTGGGCTACCACTCTATTTCAAATAGCTTACCTCCTGCTTTAGCAAAATCTGTATGGTCTTCTAATGTCTAATCCTCTTCATGTTTTTCAGTCACATTTGCATTCCTCCCCTAGACATATTTGTACTAATATTTTTTGTCATTCTAAATCAACCACCCTTTTTCTCTCTCCGTCTCTCTCTTTGTAAATCTGTTCCTCGCTTCTCAGGCCTTTTCTTGCATCTTTGCTTCTCTGAGCAAATTACACAATCCTCAGCAGTCCCATTTTACATCATGCCACAAAGACTTCCAGCTGGGCAAAGGTATTGTCCACTCATATGCTATTCACTTGTCTCTGTCCTGCTTGGCAAACTACTTTTTTCACTTAAGATAACTTTCCTTTGTGCACTTCTAGTTCCAAAGTTCAAAGAAAGAGAAAATATGTAATTACATCATGCTTGTCCTATCTCAGCAAGTCTTCTGATATCAAGAGTTTATTTGTTATGTTGCTGACCAGAGGGGAAGGTGTACCCATTAGTGCCAAGGGTTTGATAGATCTCAGCACACGGAAATATTCCTGGGGGCTATGTTTCATCTCAAACGCATGACTGAATTAATCCCCAGGTTATGCCACAACTTTCCTTTGACACTTAGGTAATAAATAAGACATACTTTTAAAATAACTTTCCCTTTAGGCTGGAATATTTCTGACAACTGACTTGACTCTGATTTGCTTTCATCCAGAAGGAACTTGTTGTCAAGGAGCCTCTTGTTCATGACTTAGGGGCTGAATATGCACCCCCATCTCCTAGACTGCAGTCCTGAATTAGGTCTTTCTCTGAATAAATTCTTAATTATCTTTCTACTTAGCTGCAAGCTCATTAATAATCTACTAGATTGTGCAGCCACTTAAGTCCCTAAGGCTTTGATTCCTCAAAAATGCAAACTGAATACCTTAAGTATAATGTTTGCAAAAGTAGATCATGTCAGGATATGAAAAAGAGCCTTGGAATCAACTTTATTCCTTTGTGTAAAGAACTTTAATTTTTTTTTTTTTTTTTTTTTTTTTTTTTGAGACGGAGTCTCGCTCTGTCGCCCAGGCTGGAGTGCAGTGGCCGGATCTCAGCTCACTGCAAGCTCCGCCTCCCGGGTTCACGCCATTCTCCTGCCTCAGCCTCCCGAGTAGCTGGGACTACAGGCGCCCACCACCTCGCCCGGCTAGTTTTTTGTATTTCTTAATAGAGACGGGGTTTCACCGTGTTAGCCAGGATGGTCTCGATCTCCTGACCTCGTGATCCGCCCGTCTCGGCCTCCCAAAGTGCTGGGATTACAGGCTTGAGCCACCGCGCCCGGCCAAGAACTTTAAATGTATCATATTTCACATGAAAAAGTCCACTGTGATATTCTAACTACTCAAATCTTTTCTAAACATAATTTTATTTTTATCTCATGCACACGTTTTGAGGAACCGCTGCTGGGACTGAAAGAGGAAATCTAAAAAGAGACAGCATGGACAAGTGGGAACTGGAGACTGAACAGTGAGAACTGTTTGGTTCATTTACCCCACGGAAAAATTGTGAAACCAGTGGGGTCTTTATGCGTTTTTAGGCTGACATCTGAAATTTTTATCATAATTCTAATAACTGCAAAAGATATGGTTTCCCATGCATTACATGCTTTATAATACTTTTAATATATTTTGATTGAAATTGGCAGAGTTTGTTCATTCAATTAGTGGAAAATTCCAGTCTCCAATCAAACCTATCAAAGAGGTTAAATTTCTGAGAGAAAAAGTCTGACTTCATTTTTAGAGTCAATCAACTTGGTACTACATATGGCTTCTATGAGCTCCTCGCTGCTGAGTGAGAATTCTGAGATATTAACCACCCAGCCCCGCCATGGTGCCTTGCCTGGACATGCTTCCTCACAGAAACATTGTCCTTCCTTTTCCTCAGGAAGGAAACATTCTTGAGCTGTCCTTTTGTTGAGTGCCCAAGAGGTTTTACACACTGGGTCAGAGCATTGTCCAGACAACTGAGAGAGGGGCTTGCCTTTTCTCCCTGTTTCCTATAGAGTAGAAAAAGAACAATTAACAAAGGGGAAGGGAGAAGAAGAACTAACAGAGGGACTCTTGAGCAGAATAATCTTAGGGACGAATACAGATGGAAGTTAAGAATCTAGAAAAGTATTTTCTTATAGCTATCCAGGCTCCCTGGAAAATATTCCCATGTCCATAAGGATATATATGCCCAGTGGTGATACATCTCTAAAGAAGACACAAAGAAATAAGAAAAAGGCAAGATGAGAGACAAGACACCAACTCCCAAAGAAAACTGACGAGTTTCTCAGCCCTTCAAGGGCTATTTGAGAGCACCTCGGTGCTGTGCAAGTCACTTTATGCAGTATGCACAGCAGACAGAATTTCCTGTGGTATGTGAAACTTACCAAGCGACCAAGGGATCAAACTGGAATGAGCAGAGAAGAGCCCTTTAGAAGGAGAAGTGAGAGAATGCTCCTAACTGATTCACAGACACAACACTTTCCAGCACTCCCAGTGAGCGCCAGAAAACCTGGGGGTCCAAACCTAAAAGACAGGTGACATCAACAAGGCTGGGATGATCCTTTTTGCCAAAGATTTTTAATCTCTTTATGTGGGCTACCCATACAATGTCTGAAACATGTTTTATGGCATTCTGTCAAATTCCTTGTTGTAGGATTGCCGGTTTTTCAGATACCCTCAAGAGTCCTGAGAAAGTTGAACAGGCCACCTGGCAATGCTCTGCAAAACTAATTAGTGAGGGGAAATATTGAAAAATCACTCCAATGGCCGTGTGGCAATTACAAACCATTGAAAGTGTGAGGCAGATGGTGAGGTTCATATGTTGTCTTACTTATCAGTTCAACAAAACTATACCAAATGCCCACCATGTGCAAAGTGCAACTAATAATGAAAAGGCAGGTATGTAAATTCATAAGATGCAACATAGGAAGTCTGACTTTACTGGACAAACGCTATCAGCGTGAGCAATTCACGAGTGTGACCCTGCCGTCTTAGCCATCTAATCTTCTACCACTGCTCAGTGTTTTCTCACTTCTGGACATTCCTCAAACACTTCCTCCACCTGAATATTCTACCATGTCCTTGGCTTCCTCTCCCCATGGGGGTGAAATCATGTGCAGGCTGCTTGACACGTAAACACATTTGGCCACATTACTTTCATGCACATTGCTGTGGGTTCATTCACCACACTGCATCATCTTTGTCTTCCTATATCCCCCAGCAGTTCATGGAGAATAACATGGCAAGGACGACGTCTTACTCTTCTTTATACACTGAATGTTTGACAATGTCTGACACATTGCAGGCATAGTAGGATCAAATCCCACTTTCAAAGCCAAATGAAGTGTGCCTGATTGCCCCTTGACCTTGAGGATTCCTTTCCTCTTCTCCCACACCACTCTTGATATATCTAAGGGCTGCTCTCAAACACTGCATATATGGTAGTTACTTGTGTAGTCTACTAATCCAACTACACTCTGAGCTTCTTGGGTAAAAGAAATATATTTTGCTTTTCTTTGTAACCTCCACTGGATCCACCAGAAAAGGGAACAAGACCTTCTGCTTACATAACCCAAGCTAACAAGGCCAAGCAGCCCTTCCCACTGCTCCATTCTTTGTGTGCACCTCTCTCTCCTATGGTCACTTAATTACAGCCACTTGGGCTTCTGTTCTGACCCTTAAGCCCTGCTCAAACTCATTCACATCCCAGGGCCTTCACAATTGTTGCTTTGTCTGGCTGCAACATCAGCTCCTTGCTCCTCAGAGCTCAGCGTTTTTCATTCCTTCAACACTAAGTTTAAATACTATTTCCTAAAGAATCATCCTCAACCATACTCAGATCAGTAGCCCTACCACAGACTCATCATGTCTTTTATGTCACCTGGCTTTTTTCCCTTGTTTATTTATTATTCGCATGCTCCTCCCCTCAACACGCACACACACACACACACACACACACAAAAGAATGCATGGTCAGCCAGGAGAGTCCTGGTCTGTCCATTGTCACTGCTTTACCCCCAGTACAGTGCCTAGAACAAAGTAGGTGTCTAATAAATATTATCAATTGAATAAATAAATTGTAAAATATTTGGTAATTCAAGAATTATTGCTGGAATAAAAAATAATAAAGAAATAAAGTCACTGTATCCTATCTTCACTCATTGTTTCAAAATACATAAAAGCATTTTCTAAAGAATAAACTCATTTCTTGGCATCTAAACTGGTATCTTTGCAAAACCAAAAATCACTAGGTGTTAGGATCTTGAGAGAAATTGACTCTTCTCAAAAAATGAGTGCTGGACAAACTTCAATCTAAAACTGCATTAAAAACAAGTCACATTACATTAAATTGGAAAACAATATAGCACATTATTCAATTAAATCCCAGAACGCACTAACTAAAACCTCAATGAACTGAAAATATAGCGGGGCTCCACTTTTGTGCAAAGCATACATACATCTTAGCAGCTGGGCCAGGACTTGCTATTCCTTAAGAAGGTTATGCCCCATGGTCAAATCTGTGAACAGACATTTGTGAAGATGCAATTGTGTGCTAGGCCCCGGGCTCAGCTTAAATGGCACATACACAAAGAAGAGATGATGGACAGTCAGGAAAGAATGGAATAGTAAGGAATGGGGAAGAGGTTTGTTGTTGGGGAGACTTCCCAGAGGAGGTGATGTACATATACGTGATGATCTACTTTGGGAAGGAAAACCACTAAGACAAGTAAGAACCTGTACTAGCCCAAGGGAACAGCGGCTGCCAGGGAAAACTGAATGAGGTCAGGCTATGCTCCTGCCCAACTAGGTTGGCAGCAATAAGCAAAGAGAACTGAAAAAAAAAAAAAAAAAAGAGTAAAAGATAAGATATTCAATCATTACTTATAAAAATTAACGAGGTCAGGAGATTGATACCATCCTGGCTAACATGGTGAAACCTTTCTCACTAAAAATACAAAAAATTAGCCTGGCGTGGTGGCACACGCCTGTAATCCCAGCTACTCAGGAGGCTGAGGCAGAGAATCACTTGAACCCAGGAGGCAGAGCTTGCCAAGATCACGCCACTGCACTGCAGCCTGGGTGACAGAGCAAGACTCTGTCTCAAAAAAAAAAAAAGTCAAGTATACTTATAAGGTAAGAAGTTTTAAGAGTTTTAAAAGCAAACACTGACATAAAGAAAGTTTTTGAGTACAGAGTAATTGATTAGACATTTAACCTAAGCCCTAGTCCTCATAATAGAATTACTTAATAAACTTTTAATTTTGGAATAATTTTGGGTTTATAGAAAATACATGAAGATATACCAAGAGTTCCCACATGCCCTTCACCCAGTTCTCGCTAGTGCCACGGCTCACACTGCCATGGTACTGTTGGGACTCAGAATATCATATCTCAAAGCATAGTCCTCTGGCTTAAAGGGTACTTTGAGCTAAAGGAGACTGGAAAAGCCTCAGAAACAGAGTCTTTCTGACCTTTTCCTTTTCTCCTGACTCCAACCCCTGTTCCTTCCCCTGAAGAGTTTCATAGAAACCAGAATTCCTCTCTCCTAAGCCAGGCCATAGAAACTTGAACTCTTCCCCAAAGTCAGCCATAAAACTTAGAAAATTAACTCCCTGACCCTCTCCCTCTCTCTCCAAGACCCTCATGTGACAGGTGTCCTATCTTATACCCATAGGAAAGGAAGGTCACACAGAGGTTCGTGTTCGGGTGAGGGAGAAAGGACAAGATGGAAGAAGGTAAAGAAGGTAAACAAGATGGCGCAGTTCCGGGTTCTCCATCAGCGACTTTCCCATGCCCAGGAAAAACTCCCGTGCCTGGGAAAAACACGGATTGTCTGCGCCTGCGCATTGTGACGTCAAAATAAAGAAACCAAAACTTACCCAGCCATGCCTATGGAGACGCCCTTACCCCCGCCCCTGTCCTGCCCACCTCAAACCCCATCCATAAAAGGCCGCTCCCGGCAAACTTCCTCGGCCCCTCCTCATATGCGGACCTAGGAGCCTCGCCTGAGAACGCCGGATCGACTTCCTCGGCCTCCACTGCCAGAGACCAGTGAACCTCGCCCTTTCCTCCTTCACATTGGCTAGCTAATAAAGTTTTTTTTACCTTGCCTACGTGCCTCATCTCTGGCGCCTGCTCCGGTGGTCACATAAAACAAATCAGTCAGGAAGAATCCAAACACACAGGCCTTGCCAGGCTCCCCCTCAGGCTGTCACCTTTAGATCACACTCTTCGATCCAGTTATGTTTCTACCTGACTGTCTGTTTTTCATCAAACCTAAGAATAAAAATGCACATTTCCCGCTGAGGCTTTGGCTCTTCGTTTCTGAAGGCTCCCACATCACATAAAACTTTGATTAAATAAATGTGCTTGCTTTTCTCTTGTTAACCCATCTTTTGTTACAGGAGTGTATGCTGCGACCTTATGATGGGTGAGGAAAGAGACTACAACTTTCCACCCCTACAGTACAGTTGTCGAAACTAAGAAACCGACATTGGCATATTACTACAGACTTGATTCAGACTTCATCATTTTTATCACTAAGGCCCTTTATGTGTTTAAGGATCAAATCCAGAATACCACATTGCATTTAGCCAACATAGTATTTTAAATCACAACCTTCCTGTGAATGGGGATAAGATTAACTATAGTTATGAATTCTAAAAAGAAGGATGTCATAGCATAATGAATCATAGTCACCCGCTGACTTTTGTTTTTAATAAAAGGGTGCTATACTATGCAAAACCTGTTTCCTAATAAAGCATGGTTGGAGCATTGTCCTTTGATTACAAAATTAACTTTTCTTGTTGACTTTCATTATAATTCCAGAATATTTTATCCTTGTTGCTGAATGAGCTTCAATAGACAGTGCTTCCTAACACTTAACTTTAATTTCCCTCTTTTCATACCTTTGAGCAGTTAATGATCTATAAACATATTCTTACTTGCATTAAGATGTTGATGCGGCTTTCTTCTTTTGTAATTTTTTTTTAATCTGTCCCTTTTGGAAATTAACTGTGTATGAGGTTTTCTAAGAATGCATTCGCAGAAGGGTATTTTGAGAGCTAATTATGCTGAATGGAATCGTCTCACCACTGTAAGGTAAGTTCGTGCTCTATGATTTGTGCAAGTCCCTCAGCCTACCCACAGCTCATCCCAGTGAAGGAGAGAAAGGGGAACTCCACAAAAGTGGGATCCCAACCAAGTTCTGACAGACAGTGGGGAAAAGGAGATGCAGCAGAAATGAAATAAACATGTGACATGTATATAATATTCTATTTAAATATATTTTATTTCACTAAGCGTAACAACATCCTTTTAGTCATTCACTCTCTTTACTTCTCTTCCTTTCCTTTTATTAATAGAAGTAAGATGTAACAAATTAATTTCAGTGTCTGCCATTGTCCTCCCATCTCCTCTCTCTCCCAAAGTCTTCCCCCAACATAAAACCTTTTTGATTTTTGTTTTTGGTATTATAGTCTTTATTTTGATATTTTAATGAAATACACTATTAAGGCATATGTTACACACACGAACTCACAAACACACACACACATGCACACACAATTTGTCATTGGCTCAAATGGCAGAGTCAACCCAGATGAAAAAGTGTACGTCTGTAGGCTGCAAACAAGGTTTGTGTTTTTGCTGAACAACCTTGTTTGAAATCCATCCCATGACCCCCCCACCCCCAGCCTTCTTTTCCCTGGAGATCGCAAGGATAATAATGCATACCTAGCAAAGAGTTGATGCCAAATAAATGGTGGCTTCAATTATTCGATTTTCCTCCTCAAGTCTCCTGTAAGGGTACCCTATGCACCAGTAATAACCGCAGTTTTACTTTGGTTTGCTTTCCAGAGGAGAGCTTGGTTTGTTCTCAGTCTTTGTTCTGTATCCCTGCCTTGGGTGTTAATAGAGGCTGATGAGTGGGAGTGGATTTTCTAAACACAGAAAAAAGAATAAACAAAACTGTCAAGAGAAAAGAGTACAATCTATTAGAGGTTTTGATCACCCTATTTGTCACAGAGAAATAACAGATGCATTAATGCACACAGCACTTATAATTCAGAGATCATCGTTACACCAAATGACAAATGATGTTACTGTAATGTACTATTTGTCTTTTCTCACATAGTTAAAAAACCATAATTACTGAAAATCATGACAACTTGCCAATTAAACAGACTCATTCACCCACAGATGAAGCATGCATCTTTGCATTTTGCAAATTAAATAGAGGTGTGTGGGGAGGATAAGAACCAAAGTGTGTAGTACAGTGATTTATTAGGAAGCTTGAACAGGTACACATTAAAAGTAAAACAGTTTCTACCTGTTTTCTAGAGCATCTGAGCCACCTGAAAAAATTTCCAGTTGTGAAAAACAGTAATCTTTCTGTTTTCTTCCTAAAGGCTTTGAGACTTCATAACAATCTTACTAATAAAGTTAATCTAATCGCATCTTTCTTTTACATTTATTGTGCCAGTGGACAAATGATCTAGTACAAGTAAAAAGAATGGATTAATCTTATATTATTTGAAAAAAATAATTTTAAATGTACATAAAACCTCTGGGCATACGATTTTGGAAATAAATAATAAAATGCATTACCCCCAGAAAAACAGTACAGAAAGGGAGGAAAGAGTCCAGGATATGGCAACAGACAGCTGATTGAGTGCCTGAAAGGACTTGAGAGAAGGGCTGGTCAGGGCTAGCTAACATCCAGCCCTGACGAGGAGAGAAAAAGTGACAGTATACTCAATACATAGTGTTTCTGGTCTGGGTGACTTTAGGACCCAGGAGGATGAAGGTAGCCCTCTTAGCAAGTGGAGCTCAACTTTGTTCACATGCCACAAGAGTCTATGGATTCTGTAATACACGTCAATTCCTAGAAGCAGAAGCTTCCATTTGCCTTTGCCTGCTGACAGACCACCTCTATATTTGGCAGAAACTACCTCTTTTGTTACACAATGTAAAATAAAGAGCCATTCCCTTCCTTGAGAGAGAGAGAGAGAGAGAGAGAGAGAGAGAGAGAGTGTCTTAAGGTACAACAGTGTAAGACTGGGCACGGTGGTTCACGCCTGTAGTCTTAGCACTTTGGGAGGTCGAGGCGGGCAGATCACCTGAGGCCAGGAGTTCGAGACCAGCATGGCCAACATGGTGAAACCCTGGGCTAATTAATTTTAGAATGGATAAAACCCAAAAAGCAGTTTTCGTTTGCAAACAAAATTGTGTTACAGTCAGAGCTTTCATAAAGAAAAGTCCAAATACTCCAAACTCATCTTTGTATTTTGTGAGGATAGGATCATCATCAACAGCAAAAATATCTACTTCTTTGATGGTACTGAAACTGGAAATGATAATTTAAAATACAAAAATAGCCAGGCATCGTGGTGCATGTCTGTAATCGCAGTTACTTGAGAGGCTGAGGCAGGAGAGTCACTTGAACCCAGGAGGTAGAAGTTGCAGTGAGCCGAGATCATGCCCCTGCACTCCAACCTGGGTGACAGAGCGATACTCTGTCTCAAAAAAAAAAAAAAAAAAAAAGACAGCGTAGTAATCCAAACGCAGATATTTTAGGTTTGTTTAGTAAGATAAATTCTGTTGTGCATCAACTAGAGGCCACCATGGAGAATGTGGTTAGGTGCACAGGTTGTGGGGACAGTGGGTAAAGATCTCATCCCAGGGTCCCCACATCCTACAGTGGCTGCCACAGGGCAATTCCCTTAAACTCGCTCTGCTTCTGTTTTCTCCTCTTAAAATGAGCCTAATCACAGTACCCAATTCATAGGGCTATTGTGAGCATTCGTGAAATAGATCTCCTGCCTGTGGTAGATGCTCAGTAAGTGTTGGGTGTTTGTTGCTGGGTGGGAAGGGATATTTATTTCCTCTGTTTGTGTTTAGACAGCAAAATTCTAAAATTGGTGTCCGGTTTGTTAGAGATGGATCTGATTTGCAGACACCATTGCAATGAGGAAGTTAGCAGAAATGTGGCCTTGCCGTCTGTTGGAGTGCGAGATTTGCCAGCTACAATTATAAAAAGGGCTAATTAATTTTAGAATGGATAAAACCCAAAAAGCAGTTTTCGTTTGCAAACAAAATTGTGTTACAGCCAGAGCTTTCATAAAGAAAAATCCAAATACCCCAAACTCATCTTTGTATTTTGTGAGGATAGGATCATCATCAACAGCAAAAATATCTACTTCTTTGACCGTAATGAAACTGGAAATGATCATTTAAGCAGGGAGCACCAGTGTATGAGACTATAGAATTTCCATTTGCGCTAGCTGTACTTCTCTCTTACAGAGCTGTTGGAATTTCCCTTGGGAAAAGATGCAACGCAGACTGGCTTTGAAACTCGGACTCCTTGGCCAAAACATGCACATTTGTTTCCTTTTAATTTGTTCAAATGCATCATCAACACAACCAGAATCCCTGTGCAGTTGGTACTGGGCTAGTTCATTAGCAAGTGTAAATAAACAGGTGAGAGAAAATAAATTGGCTGTTTAGAATATATTTTGCCATTTTTTGGCAAATGGTCAAAGGGACAGCTTTTACATTTCTAAAGAAGAAGGTGACATATGACTTGGATGGATGGATGATCCTAATCTACTGTATTTCACCAACTCTTACTTAGAGCAAGAAATGGAAATATTATCTCAGCAGAACCACAGTAGCATCCCATAAGGAGGAGATTGGGAGAATAGAGAATTTTGGGGTCTGAGCTCAAGTGACTTAAGGCAGAGCTTTCAGTGCAGAAAATCAATTGTCATTGGGCTTGGTTCATAATGTTGTGGTTTAGGACAGGTAGCACAATTCAGTGGGGTCTTGAAGTGAGTCTG
Organism: Theropithecus gelada; assembly: GCF_003255815.1. NCBI lineage: Eukaryota > Metazoa > Chordata > Mammalia > Primates > Cercopithecidae > Theropithecus > Theropithecus gelada. The sequence continues at coordinate 5,331,765 of NW_020257641.1, read as the reverse complement.
AGGAATAGACTAGGTTGGATAGGGAGCCAATAAGCAAGCCATTTTCCTGGACAAACCAGTTTGTGGAAATTCCCTGAAGCAGCTGGGAAGTTATTTATTGATTTATGCCTTTATCTTACTAAAAAAAATAAAAAGAATGTCCTGGAATAAATTGTGAAGTTATATGTTTATAGTCAGCCTCCGTCCTCCATCCTGATAGTGAAGCTCTGTGAACACAAGTTGTCCCTTCTCTCCTGATACCATGTCAAGTGCCCTTTCCCTCATACCACACTCTTCTCCTCTCTGCCCAGGGCCAGAACTCTGCTTTAACTACAGAATGCCAATTCCATTCCCATGCCCTATCTCTCTTGCAAGTGCACAGCACTGAAGTTTAATACTTTAAAGCTCTCAGTCTCAAAGTCCTGTCTGTGAGCTGGCTCTGAGCTGCTTGTGCTTTAATTCCCTGGGGAGTTTTTCTTTTCTCCTGGAACCCTTCATTTTTAATGTATCGCATATTTTTCCAGAGGATGTGCAGAGCCAGGTTTGTGAATCCTTGAACCAGGAGACAGAAATGAGTAATAATTCAATGTTTCTTCAGCTGATTAAAGGCAAAGAAGACCTAAACACCTTCTTGTTCTTTCTATGACACCATGAAGAATGTCGGATTCAAATGCTTGTAACTGAAATGATTATATATGGTATTTAGGACTACACTTTACTAGCGATAAGCAGTACCAGGTAAAAGGTTTAAATACAATGCACAGAAGATCTTTTTCAATTAAGAAAATTGCTCTCATCAACTTCTTCCCATTAAAAGTTGAGGGAGGGAAAAAGGTGAGTCACATTGTGTCTGGATGAAGCATTAGACCACAGGGCCGTGCAAACACAAAGAATGAGAACCACTGGGCTGGAAAGGAAACACAGCTGGAAACTGAGTCTGTGAAGCTGCCTAAATAGCAGTTGTAGGGGATCACATTTGCATTCTGACAGGAAGTATGTTGCCATAATTTGGAGATGATAAAGGAAGTGAGAATTACCGGTTCTTTGTGACTGCAGGTATGAGAGATAATTTTTTTTTAATACTGGAGGAATTCTGAGACTCCCCCATCCTCAGGGGTAGGCAGCCATCTCTTTGCCCATGACTACAATGGTCCTCTATTAGAACTGGTATTTGCCTTATGTTTTCAGTTCAGGCAGGTTGGGCCAGGTTATGCCTCAGTAACAAACAGTCCCAAATCTCTGTGACTTTACACATCAAGCATGCCCTTTTCCTTCACAATAAACATCAGTACAGTTCCACCAGGAGCACCAACATTAATGGGGATCCATCCCTGCATGTACTTGTATGACGTGTTAGCAGAAAAGGCTGTTGGGAGTCATACACTGGCTCTCAAGCTTCCATCTGTAAGTAACACAGTTCACTTCCATTTCAATTTCATTTGCCAAAGTTAGTCACATGACCACACATAATTTCAAAAGGGGAAGAAAATTTATCTCTACCATATGCCCAGAAATAAGAGAACCAGAGCACATTATTTATCAACAGCCTCCAAACGTTAACTTAGGTTTGAGAAATAGACATTCTCACACTCAAATTGCAGCTCCAACAACAACTACTAGGCAGCCTGAAAAGTACTGAGAGAGAAAACGGGTCCCTAGAGAAGCTGTTTGCATTATCTCTCCGATGGTTCGTATTGATGGGCTGGGTTGAATTAAAAGGGCCAAAGCAGGAAAGACATTAGCTATCCCAATCTGTCCCATCCTTTAATCAATGCCAAATCCCTCCCTGCTGTGAAATGTTCTATGACTGTCTCAGGCTGCATTGTTCTCTCTTGTTTCTTCAGTTATCACCAATACCTAGCACATGGTCACACTTTGATAACAATGGGGGAAGTGAATGAATGCTTGTAAATCAATATTCTGGGGGAAAGAGTTCTTCTCCTCTATGCCACTCCACAAAGTGCCTAGGCCAAGGATGGGCACACAGTACAAAAACCATAAATCTCTAACAGTTGATTGACTAAAAACAATAATAAACACCAAATTGATGGATGTGAGCTGAGCCCCTGATGGTTCCCTCAAAGAATAGATGCCATTTCTATTAAAAGCACATTGCTTATTCCTCCCACTCAGCCTGGCCACACAGAGTGAGTTGGAAGACTGCTGAATATAAATGACATTTGGCTGGGTCCTTGTGAGGACAGTCATTAATATTGCTAACAGGTCCATGTGTTAAACTTGGCCCAACACGGGCACCAGATGCATCCTCCCAGGCAACCTGGGGGCCCTTCTGATGACTCCTCCAGGCCAGGCACACTGCATCTGCTTGCATTCAGGCAGCCTGGCCACTTGGCTGGAGACAGAGCATCCATGGCAAGAACGAACACTCTCCCAGCAAGGCTCTACTTCATGAAAAATGACTGTAGCTGGGGAGGTTTAGTCCTGCTGGTGGATCTGGTCTACAGACGGTGTACTTCTTCTAATGACAGGGACAGTCGATTGAAAGATCATCTAGACCTACTTCTGCAGTCCCAGAGGAGTTAGATAAATTCAACAAGGATTTATAATAATTGTATGCCTACTTTGTATCTAGTCCTGTGTTCAGGAAAATGGGCAATCAGAGATTCAGAAGAAAGATGAACCAAGGCGTCCTTTGACAAAGGTGTGATCTTAAAGTTGGACAGTGTGTAATGAGAGAAGGAAATAAATTCCTTACAAGGGTTAAACATTTTTTAATCCACTAAAGGATTCACAGACATTAATTCTTTTAATATTCGCAATCATCCTATGAATAGATACTAATATCTCCATTTTCCAGATGAGGAAACCAAGGCTCAGAGGTGACACAGCTTCCCCCAAAGGTCTGACACTTGATAGAGTCAAGATTTAAACCTCTGATTCTGAAGGCTGTGTTATGAGATTATACATTATATGTTGAGGGCTACTGAGTTCAAATAAGTCAGGCTCAGAACATAATGAATAATAAGAAACATTTCCAGAGTTCTCAATAGGCACCTGACAACTTTCTACGCCCATTCTGTGGAATAACTTGTTTATCTTATAGCAACCCCATCAGTTCAGTACTAACATACCCTCACTTTATAAATAAGGAAACGTGCACAGAGAGTTTACATAATCAGCCCAAAGTCACACAATGAAGTGGAGAAGTAGGGATTTGAACCCAGATGAGCAGAGTTTGTCTTCCTGCCCACTACACTGTATTAGTATTACAAGTAATGGTCACTTCCTTCCTTTGAGCCCCCCTCCCCAAAATATGACCAGGCCATTAACCGAGAGGGTTATTTATTGTTTTTATCTATCTTGTCTCAAAATAAGTTTACAAACTTTTAGAGAACAATCTCCCCTGGCTTTAGTTGTCAAAACCTAGAGAAGGAGGGCTTTAAAGATTAGGTGTGGTCAGAGTTGATAGATAGATAGATAGATAGATAGATAGATAGATAGATAGATAGACAGATAGATAGATAGATAGATAGATGATTGATAGATAGAGATAGATGATAGATAGATAGATAGATAGATAGATAGATAGATAGATAGATAGATGATTGATAGATAGAGATAGATGATAGATAGATAGATAGATAGATAGATAGATAGATAGATAGATAGATGATAGATAGAGATAGATGATAGATAGATAGATAGATAGATAGATAGATAGATAGATAGATAGCTAGATAGACAGACAGACAGACGATAGATAGACAGATAGATGATTGAGAGACAGATAGAGATAGATGATAGATAGATAGATAGATAGACAGACAGATAGACAGATGATTGATAGACAGATAGAGATAGATAGATAGATGATTGATTGATAGAGATAGATAAATAGATAGACAGACAGATAGATGATTGATAGAGATAGATGATAGATAGATAGATAGATAGATAGATAGATAGATAGATAGATAGACAGACAGACAGGTAGATGATTGAGAGACAGATAGAGATAGAAGATAGATAGATAGATAGATAGATAGATAGATAGATAGATAGATAGATAGATAGATAGATAGATAGATAATAGATAATAGATAGATAGATAGATAGATAGATAGATAGATAGATAGACAGATAGATGCATATAGATTTTTTTAAAAACTTCTGTCTAAGTTAGGAAGAGTGGAGGAGGGAATAGATCCCACAGGTGAAAGTGTTAGTTACTCTCCTCCTGAGAAAGGTGATAGGACTTCTGTTAGTAATATTGCATAGTAGAAAGGCTGCACATGAGGAGGTAAGGCTCCTAGCCTCGTGAATAATCTCCTTGTACAAGTTTACTATAGAAACAGTAATGCAGTCAACTTCAAAAAACCAAGCAGATTTAGACAACTGCATTCCTGCTGATCACTGCAGACAGGCCATAGGACCTGAACCAAATGCTTTGGAATATGGTGGTGCTTACGGGTTCCAAAATGAATCTCAAGAGGGTGAGAGTTCTCCACAACAAAAAGATGTGAAGTTTCTTTTCTACTTGGACAAATAGGGGCTTGGACTCAGATTTCATTTAATTTGAAACAAATAAAGAAATGGAAGGTTCTTAGATGTGAGTAAGGAAAGACCCTTTCAATGTGTAGATATTATCCTGAAATTCTGCAGTTTTAATATTTAGTATAGTATTAGCTTGAATATCTGGGAAATGCTTCCTTTCTCTTTTCCCTAATTCACACACACACACACACACACACATAAATACACACACACACACACACAATGGAAGAAAAGAATGGAGAGGAAGAAAAATAACAAAGGTAGAAAGATTTTTAGTGGTGGATACAAAAATGAATATTAACTGTTTTTCCAAGTAATAGAATCAGATATTTAGTTTAGCAGGAGATTGTTCTGTATCTAATTTTTCCATTAAGATTTTCATAGAGAGAGACCTGATAACCATTTTTGCAATGAATATTGCCAAGGTGTACTTGCATGGTTGAAGGGGAGGAAAATGAATATGTGCATTTAAAATTTTTATGATTACATTTTTAGTAAAAGGAGGAGGATGACTGGAGTTTCACAACTGCTTTAATATAATTGGTTCCACTTAGAGGAGATGACATGTTGAAACGTGATGAGTAAAGATGTGCAGAATGCTTTCCCAGTAATTGGAATTCAAGCAACAATAACACTGGGCATTGTTGGATCCTTTACAGCTTTAAGAAAAAGGTCTCCTTTCTTTGTTTTGGGAAAAAGTGTGCATATTATAGGACATCATGACTTTATTCAACATTAAAAAGAGAAATTAAAAATTATTTCACCTGAGTGCATCTGCATCTGAATCAAGCATATGCTTAAGTTTATGCAACTTCTAATGCACAATTTCTTCTTCCAACTTTCTATTGCTATAAAATGGCAGGATTTTAGAGCTGAATGAGTAATTTTGTGTCAAATTCTCACTTTAGAAATGAGGAAATAAAGGCCTAGATAAGTAAGGTAATTTACCTATAGATACACAGTATATTGATGGTAGAAATGGAACCAAGCTAAGAACTCCTGATTGTGCTTCTTGAATAGCCCATGATGGGAGGGTCTGAGGAGTGGGAAAGAGACTGTCAGGAGCCAAGGACCAGTTATTCTGGAGAAATATTAAGAACTGAATGAGAATAACAGGTGGTAAAAGGCCATTGGCTGTAGCAAACAGATTACAGATGATGTCTATAGTCAGGACTTTTGTGGTCATGAGGGGTAGAAAACCATCTAAAACTAGCTTGAGCTAAAGGAAAAAATTACATCCTCATGTTACCAAGAAGTCTGGATTTAGAAGTTATTTCAAGTACACCTGGAAAGAGGTGCCCAAATGACTATCAATGCTTTTTCTCGAGCGCTGTTTCTTAGTTTTCTGTATTGGTCTCATTCTTTCTTACAGGCAGTATCCTCCATGCAGTGAGAAAGAGGGCCACTTTGTCATCCGTATTTATGTTCTCCCACTTTGGCAGCCTCAGCTGAAAAAGAAGGCCTGCCTTTCAATATTCAAACATTAACTATGGGGCAGAACATTAATTTCTGCCCCACAGGTATGTGTTGGTAATTAACATATACCAACTCTATACTCAAGAAGTTGCTATTCTTGGCCCGAGGTGAATAACATTTTAACTCTATAGCTGGTGCAATGCACAGAGATTTTATGATTCCCTGACCAACTGATTACATACGATAAGATTTATCTTAAAAATAAGAGGAAATGTAATTGGAAAAATCAGGGTAAACATTAAAACAATAGCTTGAGTCTTCCTTTAGTGACCAACGAGCGTATATACACTTCTTCTCAAACATTTGCTCTAACATATTACAAGTATCTATGTACAATTAAAATCATATTCAACACTGCCCAAGGGGATATAGCCCAAAGTCAGTTCCAGATACTGCATACTAATTTTATGTCATGACATATCAAGAATCATAAAAGAATTCATAATACAAAATGAATCATAAATGGATTCATGCCATGAAATGAGCTTTGAATCAAAGGAATATTCGTTGTGCCTGTATTTCTACTAAAATCCTATTTCAATATTCTGAGATCTATGAATAAAATAAATACTCAGTTTCATCATCTGAAACATACCAACTTAAAACTGACTGGAAAAATGTAATAATCTCAAACACTCCCACTTACAAAGCAGAGAAAAGGAAATATTATGGAGAGATCCTTGATCCATAGCACATGCCAAATTCTCCTGGAAACAAAGAATCCTATCTCTCTGCATTAGTTGGGGAATAAGAACCTTGGTCAGTCAATCTTGCTGTCCTACTTTCTATGCTCTGATATCGTTTCCTCCGTGGTCATGCCAGGCAGAGACATAGAAACAAATTACGTTCTAGAAGTTCTATCACTTTAGAAGTCCATTTCCTGTAGGGACAATGGTAGGAATCTTTGGGTTGCCTTTGAAGTTGAGAAAACCTTCATCTCTAAAGCATGTTTCTCTGACAATAGAACTACTTTAAAACCCCAGTCAACTTCAAGGCTATCATATTCCTAAGGACTCCCAGTTACAAACACTGGGACATTTTTAAAGATATGATCCATGTATGTGGATCCCAACCTGGTACATTGTTTTTTTTGTAGCAATAGGCCTTGATGCTAGGCTGTAATGGATGCCATGGGGTACCTCCTAGAACCCCTGTCCAGGTCTAAAACCCTCATTTCCCTACTTCTGGGAGTTTTAGCAACCAGTAGCTTTCAGCTGAATTCTTTTTTGGAACTTGCCTTCAACTAAACAGCTGACTCTCACAATTTTTCCCCTTTCCTAGTTTAGAGGCACATTTGATGACTGGTCAACATAGGGGTATAAATGCCTGGCCCCCCTGTTCAACTTTAGACAACTCTGAAGGGCCAACCCAGCTCCATGACTTTATACAGAATTGACCAGTGTCAATACTGCTATAGCATCACTCTGCCCAATCTTGCTGCCTTTATTCCTCCACAGGTGTGGATTCTGAAAGCATTCCTACTATAAGCATTCTGCTTGCAAATTCCCATCTCAGTGTCTGCTTCCCAGGGAACCCAACCTATGCCAGGCAGCACCAGGAGTCTAAGAGACAAAACTCTAAAATGAGATTATTGGAACTTAGTTAGATAACTTGCAGGCTGGCAGGCAATAAGGACCCCAAAAATGGTGATTGGTGGAGCACGGACATTCCTTGGCATATAACAGTAGAGTAATTATTAAAACATTCCCCAATATAACCAAGATTGCATACCAAGAAAGGAGAAAGCGTTGATATGTGCAATGTGTAAGATAACCAATAAATATTTGAGAATTAATAATTATGAGCACTATGGAACTGGATGAATGTTGCTGTGCACAATGAACACTATGAAGAGGGACAATGAAGGGCTGAAGGTGATTCATGTCCAACCAAAGACTAAGGTCAGAGGGTCTTCTCAGAAGCATAGAGAGAGGCTCACCCCCTGCAATGGGAGAAAAGAAAAAGCTGAGGCTGGAGCCCAAGACTGAATTATAATAGTAACAGAGCTCAAAAGAAGGTTGAATGTTGCACCTTAAGAGGTCTGCTATGACAGAGTCAGGCTTCTACTGGAAAAGGGTGGACTTTGGAATAACCAAAAGCTGCCAAATTTTAGTGAGGCCTTCTCTCAGTCAGTCAGCCTTCTCTCACCAGAGGAGCCAACTTGTAGGATATACATACATACATCATTGTGTGTGTGTTTGTGTGTTCACACAGACACACATGCATATGCATATATGTATATGTGTATATGTTAATATACATATGATTTGCTATAAGGAATTGGCTTACACAATTGTGGGGGCTGGCTAAGCAAGTCTCAAATCCATAGTGCAGGCAATCAAGAAAAGAAGGCTGGAAATTCTTTGGCAGGAACCAAAGCTGCTGTCCCCAGGTAAAATTTCTTCTTCCTTAGGGAAACCTTAGCTCTGCTGTTAAGGTCTTTTATGTGATTGCAATCAGGCCCACCCACCCAGATTACTTTGTGTAATTTCCTCGACTTAAAGACAACAAATTGCAGCTATTAATCACATCTACAAAATACATTCATAACAACATCTAGATTACAATTTGGTTGCATAATTAAGGACTTGAGGTTGGCAGAGTGGACACATAATGCTGACCCTCCTAGGTCTAGAGCGGAAAAGGGCTCTGCATCAGCTCCAGGCTGTGGTTCCTCATATTCATGAGCTCATAGCTTCAGTGTAGCAAAAAGAGCACTGCTTACCTGAGTCTCTGCCTAGGGTCTCATATAGCTATAATCAGGGAGTTGTCCACTGGAGGGAAAGATGCAGTGTGATATTATGGTGAGACCCAATAGGAGAATCACATCATGGATGAAACCAAGGAGTGGAAGTAAGAGAGGCTACTTTTACCGTCATTCCGAATTTCCCACTTGGTGAACCTGGACCTCCCATTTCCAAACCTTGTTTAGACGTTTTGATTCCTAGATGGAAAACAATTCTACCAAGTGAAACAGCTGAATCCTACTATCCCAAGTGACAGCTGCTGCTTGGTCACTTCTGACTCTACTCTTTTTGCCAAGAGACCAGCAGATGAAGGAATCAACATCCTGGCAGGACAAATTATTCTGATCATCAGAAGGTTGTTCATCTATCACAAAGATGGGAAGAGCATGTGTATTCCCCAGATGAACCAATGGGTGTCTTTTGGTGACCCTCTTTCCTCAATATCTTTCAGAATTGTCCTAAATTGTACTAAGAAGCAAATTGTTTATACTCTGCATCAACCAATCATTAGAAATGAGATTCTGAGAAGTGGGCAGGACTTCTTTGGCCAAAGGGGCTTTTTCAGCTAATGGCAAGTCCCAGAGAAGGCTCCATTGGAACTTTGTTGGCAATTAACACTTGCAAAAGCTGGAAAAACTAGTGGGGTACCTGAAGTTATAATTAATTTAAGTTTTTAAATTACTGTTATAAATTTTATTATTATATCATCTAATCTTTTAGTCACTTTTTTGTCACAAACACTGTCTCCCATTCTATTCATTACATCATTTTTACTTGAATCTGGAAGACTTTTGACTGCTTCAGACAAACAGAGTAAGGTAGAAATGAAGCTATGTGTCTTCCATGGCTAGGTCAGAATAGGTCATTCAGCTTCCCGTTGATCCTCTTGGGCAGTCACTCTGGGGAAAGCTGGCTGTTGTGTAAGAAGTCCACCTACCTTGAGACTACCTTGCTAGAGAGGTCGCATTTGACAGCTCATTTGACAGAAACAGCTGAGTTCTTACCTGATAGCCAGGAAAACCACCAACCATGCACATACAACATCTTGAACATACAGCCAAGCCAGGTTTTCTGATAATGATTTCTAGCTGATGTCTAAATCCAGCTGCCTAGAAGGACCAAATACAAACCATCCAGCTAGGGCCTTCTCAAGTTCATGACCCACAAAATGTTAAGAATAATAAAATGATTGTTGTGCACAACTCAGTTCTGAGGACAAGCTGGAAGGGTCCTAAGGAGACTCGTGGTGGAAACATGATGGGACTCGAGAAGGTTGTTGGAGAAGAACTAAAGGAAGACGGCGCTGAAAGCTGAGGAGTATCTTGATCCTGACACTACCATGTTGGAGAGGTTCTAGGGAGGCATTCTGAGTAACATTCTTCACTGAATTCTCAGACGACTGCCAGCATCAACTCCTAAATATGTCTGTGGGCCTTTATAATGCCCAAGAATTCTGTGTAATATAACTTCTATATAGGAAAGCTTTTGAACTTGAACTTTCCTTTTGATAACCAGCCATTTTATTATTTATATTTGTTATGTTAAGTTTTCGCGTTGGAAAGTCAACACCTTAAAAAATGATAGTTTTTTAAATTATTCAAATATTTCATTTTTCTTGTTGCATTGACTAGAAGAGCCAGTGTTAAATAAAAGTGGGCACAACAGATACTCTTGTCTTCTCCTACATTAATGGCTTAATAAGCTTAAGTTCTTAAAAAAGCTTTATTAACAATAATAATAAGAGCTATTGTGGATTACTGTTGGGTGCTATATGCATAATAATGTCATGTCATAGTTCTTAAGAGTGCAGATTCAAAAGCCAGACTTATTGGATTCTAATTCCATCTCTGCTCTTCGTGATGTAGGGCAAGTCATTTTACTAGTCTTTGCTTTAGTTTCCTCATCTATAAAGTGGGGAAAACAATGGTCTACTTACCTCATTGGGTTGCTGTGGGGATTAAATGAATGGGTAAAATTAGCATCACTTAATGCAATGCCTGATCCTCAGTAAGTGTTGTGTAGGTGTCTGTTATTATTAACCTTTATCAAGTGTCTTCTATGTCCAATTTACTGCCATATGCAAGGTTTACAACCTTTCTGTGAAGTATATACTATTTTCTTAATATTTCAGGGAAGGAATCTGCAGCTCCAAATACTCGTATAACTTGCCTCGTTGCTTAACTGTAAATGACAGAGCAAGCTTTTGAACTCAAATCCATTTAACTTTCTTTCTCTCCCCCCTCCTTTTTTTTTTTTTTTTTTTTTTTTTTTTGAGATGGAATCTTGCTCTGTCACCCAGGCTGGAGTGTAGTGACATGATCTCGACTCACTGCAGTCTCTGCCTCCGGGTTCCAATGATTCTCCTGCCTCAGCCTCTTGGGTAGCTGGGATTACAGGCTCATGCCACCACACCCAGCTAATTTTTGTATTTTTAGTAGAGACAGTGTTTCACCATGTTGGCCAGGCTGGTCTCGAACTCCAGACCTCAGGCGATGCACCAGCCTTGGCCTCCCAAAGTGTTGGAATTACAGGCATGGGCCACTGCGCCCAGCCCCATCTAACTTTCAAGTTCGTATTTTCCCTCAGTGGTATGATATGCTTCTAGCTCCATGGCAAGTACTTTGCAAAAGCAAAGAGAAATATTATACATAGTTCCTTCCCTTATGGGTCTTAAAACTCCAGGAGTCAGTTAGGGCTGCCAGTAAAGCACTCAGTTTGCTGGATCACTGGAGAGGAGGAGAGAGGAGCAGCCATGAAGAACTTGGCTCCATTATAAGTTCTAAATTTTGAATGTCAAGGAAAGCAGCTGCCCTGGATTTCCCTGAAGAGCAGTGAGCTGTCAGATGCTGAGATTCCATCAGACAAAGAGCCCAGGTTATCTCCCTGCAGGGATCTGATATTTGACCTCACTTTGCTTTTATTCTGAAGTCATAATGTAAGGTTGAGATGAGGATAGCCAAAAAAATGTCTGGCATGGAAGGTTGGTTCCCCTGAATAAATTGCAATGATTAGGAAATGAACATATTTGGAGACCTTTGAAATAACGTTTCCATTTTAATAGTGCTTTATTGCAAACTGGCTGTCTTCAACCTTGACCTTCCTTATGACATTCAATTCCATATTTTCAACTGTTTCCTGGATGACCCTATAGATAAGAACAATAAAATCCTCTGAATTAAAATAATCCAAGTAAAACTAAAGTTATCATCCAAGTTTACCTTCCCACCTACACTTCATTGTCATTGATATTGTCATTCATCTTATTGTGCGTGCTTGACACTTAGAAATTATCCTTGATCCTCTGACCCTCTCCTTCAAGATAAACACTAGGTTCTATTGAATTTTTCTCATTTCTCTCTCTCTTCCTCTCTTTCTCTCTCTCTTTCTGACTTAAGTACAACTATCTCAATAGTTTATACCTACATGGACACATGGTCCAATCACTATTTTCTAATAAAATCCCCCTTTCATTTCAAATCCCTTCTACCCAATATGTCAAAACAAATAATTCAAAAATCCTCTTGAGTAGGGAAAGAGAAAATTAGCAACTTTTTATAGTAAAGAAATTTGGCACACTCTATCTTAACCATGTGATAAAGGTTCACATCACCAGATACGTCACGTGAATATCGTGACCCCATCATGTAAGGTGACCAGAAGGGCCCTGGAGTTTAACCCCAGTGTAATCATGAGAAAACAACATCAGACTCACCCAGGTTGGGAGAAATTCTAGTGGACATTTGGCCAGCACCCCTTAAGACTGTTAAGGTCATTAAGAAAAAAAGGGAAATACTGGGAAACTGTCACAGACCAGAGGAAAGGGGGAGGAATGATAATTAAATGCAATGTGGTACCCTGGGTTTGATCCTGGAGTGGAGAGAAGGCATTCATGGGAAAGCAAGAGATATGCAAATGGCTGGAGTTTGCAGCAATGTACCAATGCTCATTTCTTAGTTTTGGCCAGGTACCAATGAGGAAAACCAGGAGAAGGGTATATACAAAGTCTCTTTATAACCTTTTTGTAAATATAAAACTATTCTGAAATAAAAAGTTTATTTAAAAAATGCTCTGTGTGCAAAGACTTTCATTAGAGCCCCACTGTTCATCAAGTCCATGTGTAGAATCCTGCTGTCTTTGGCTCACTACTGCCTTCTTCAGTCATCTCTGTAGGCAGAATGCCATTCCCAAAGATGTTCACACCCTAATCTCCAGAAACTATTAATACATTACCTTTCATGGTTCTATTAAGGTTATTGGTCTTGAGATTGGGAAAATTTTTTTTTTTTTTTTTTTTGAGACGGAGTCTCGCTCTGTCACCCAGGCTGGAGTGCAGTGACGCGATCTCAGCTCACTGCAAGCTGCACCTCCCGGGTTCACGCCATTCTCCTGCCTCAGCCTCCCGAGTAGCTGGGAGTACAGGCGCCCGCCACCTCGCCCGGCTAATTTTTTTGTATTTTTTTAGTAGAGACGGAATTTCACCATGTTAGCCAGGATGGTCTCGATCTCCTGACCTCGTGATCTGCCCGCCTCGGAAATTATTTTAAACCATGTGCGTAGGCCCAATCTAATCATATGAGCCCCTGGAAAGCAGAAAACGTTGTTTTGTCTAGAGACAGAAGAGATGTGGCAGAAGGGGAAGTAGGAGAGATTCCAAGCATGAGAAGGATTTGGAGTGCTGTTGCTGCCTCTGAAATGCAGGACCAGAGAGAGGCCACAAAGCTGAGAGCAGGCCCCAGCTGACCGCCAGCAAGAAGAGGAGCTCAGTCCTACAGCTGCAAGGAAATGTTTTCTGCCTATAACCTGGGTGAACTTGGAAAGCTATTTCTTTCCAGGACCACTCCATAACAGCCCCCACCAACCAATATCTTCACTTCGGCTTTGTGACACCTAGAGAAGAGGAATCAGCCGAGCCAACCTGGACGTCTGACCTAAAGAAGCATGAGATAATAAATGCGTGTTGTTTTAAGTTGCTAAAGTGGTAGTAATTTGTTATAGCAGCAATAGAAAGTTAATTCATCCTGTATATTTTTTCTTTTTAGTCCAATGCAGTCTTTTTTCATCCTGCTTTTTACTGTCTCTGCCATTCACTTGGTATGTGGGGGAGTTTGCCTTTGATTATTTTTCTCAACATGAATGCATCATTTTCCCAACTAGGTTATAATTCCTTTGAGGACTATGGTCTTGCTTTGTTCATGACTATATGTTCGTGTGTGTGTGTGTGTGTGTGTGTATGTGTGTGTGTGTATTTCCAGCTGCTTACTGTTCCATTTGAGACTTCCTGATCGTGCCTGCCTGCATCTATCTTTCAGGCTTTTCACCCATCAGTCTCTGACACCTACCCTAGATTTCAATCTATACTTGGTAAATATTTGTTGTATATAAAACACCAGAGTCCAATGTCCTAATCATAGTCGTTCAATAACGTGGTGATGATGACAGTGGTGAAGAAGTAGAATGAAGAGAGAGAAAATAGTCTCAGATTCTGAGATAAGAGAATACGCAAAAATATTATGAGTCATGACAAATATTCCTCAAAAATAGTGATTTTCAAGCTGGTCAATTGCCCCAGGAGACACTTGGCAATGTCTTGAGACATTTGTTATTGTCATCGTGGGGGAGGGAGATTTCAACTGACCACTAGTGAGTAGAAGCCAGAGATGCTGCTTTAACATCATATGGTTCACAGAACAGCCCCTACAACAAGGAAGTATCCAACGCAAAACACCAACAGTGTCCTCGTAGGAAACCCTGTTCTAAAACCACACTGCTCAGCTATGCATAAGAGGTAAGGTAAGGTTCCTGTTGTACTTTGGAACATAAGCAAGAACTGGAACAATTGAATAATCCACAGGCTCAGTCCTTAGGGAGGCTGTAATTACCTATGAACAATAGCATTTATTCTACACTTCCGTGAATGTCTCTGCCATGTCTAAATATGTTTATCTGTCCATGCCTAAAATTAAAATATTTTCTTGAGCTATAAATTAGCATTGATGTCTCTCTGTAAGCCAGCTAACCCCAGAGATGAGGTTATGTCCACAGATGCTACAGGAAAAACCAGTTCTCAGCACATTATCTAATTAACAGCTAAGCCTGCCATCCACTTAGCACTCCTATGTGGTATGTCCACTCTTTCGAGGAGAGCCCTCATTTTCACAAATGCTCACGTTCAACCCTTATCATATTTATCTTGTCAAGTTATGAAAAATTGTTGAAAAGTCATTTTGTACATTTTGGACATTTGAGCCTGAGAGAAAATGCTGAAGCCCAGTCAAGGGTCCATTTGCCACACGCCACTTCACCAGAGGGAAGGAAGCGTCTGCCAAAGACTGTTTTTCTCTCAAAATTTTCAAATAAATAATTTCTCCTAAACCTTCCCAGACTCCAATGTATCACTTTTCAAGCTGCTTGAAAGCTAAGACATCTAAACAGGAGAAATTTAGTTAAGGAAAAAAATGTAGCTTTCAAGCTCAGAAGCTGGGAAACTGCTTTCACATGAGAAGTTCAATTTAATCTGAAAGGAAGACAAATCTATCAATGTCCACTCGACTTGTTCCAAAACCTGAGGGACATTCAGTTTCCTCCTAGTGGAATCTATGTATTAGATGTTATTTGGGTCTTTCTGTTCCTGAAACACTTACTTTAAGGTGTACCATGTAATTGAATTTGGCTTTTATTTTCTCTTAGTCTGCGTGTGTCTACATTTTTCAAATGCTCCTTAGATTTTTAGCTACAGGTAAAATTTCTCCAAAATGAGTAGGTGATTTATGTCCACATGCAACAACATTCAGTAAAACCAGGGAACCAGGCCAGAGTTCTCCAGTGGACTATAAGGAGTTTATCTGCTTCTGATTCAGTGGCTCTTTCCTTTTATTATGGGCTGCTGGAAACTGCTCTAGTGGAGTCTCTCATCAATGCCCAGCCATGTTTAGGGGATAAGAGTCTGACAGAAACACATTTCAGGGAGAAGTAATTTTATTGGCGTTTTACACAAAGACCAGCTTTAATAGCCAAGCCTGAGTCTAACAATTTCTATTAAAGATATCAGGCTATGTAAGATCATAACTTGGACCCTTCCAGTTGATGAAGGAATCTAGCAAACCTCATACAAGCATGAGACACTCGACCGTCTCTTACTCCACTGAAAGAAAGCAACTTCCCTTTGTCAAACACTCGCACTTACTAAGTACTGCACACCGATGGTCACTTGTAACTCCATTTTGCAGGTAAAGAAACTGAGGTTGAAAGAGTTTTAGTAACTTCACCAAGGTGGTAGAGAGAGGAATTAGGATTTGATCTGGAATGTGCCATGCTCCAAAGCCCTTGGTTTATTTCCCCCATACATGGACTGATGAACCCTGGAGTGCCAACCGCAGCACTCACACCAGCAACAGCACTGGATGTCAAGAAAGGTAGAGAAACATAGGCTTTGATCTATAAGTGCAAGCATCCAAGAGTATAAAGGGCTTTTTTTTTTTTTTTTTGGTTTGTCTGTTTATAGTTTTGGGGACTCTTTCCTCAGTGGAGAATAGAGATGCACCATGAGTTAGCAACCTCTCAGTCAGCCAGGCCTGCATCAAGCATTGGCCCTTTCCCTACCTGTGTCCAGAGTGACCTTGGGCAGGTGATCGAAACTCCCCAAACCTCACTGTCTTCATTTCCCAAATAATGACAATAATAATAACTCTGGCCATGCATATTGTTTGAAAGCATCAAATAAAATACCGCCCCGAGTGATCCTTGAACATGTCAAAAAGTATGGAGGTGTTCTTAACCGTGCCCCCTCCCTCTCTATATAATAAGCTAAGACTGAAAGCTTAGCTAGAGTCTTACAAGGCCAGAAACCCAGCTGATTCCTCTGGGTTTCTTAATCAGCTACTGTGGCTGGCAAAGTCTTCTGAAGAAGCCCCGGAAAACCCAAATCTCAATAGAGAATCACATTTTCACTCTACGCTTCCTTTATCCTTACAGGAATTAGTATGAGTTTAAAACAGAAATGTACACTCAAGACAAACAAAATGCACTGTGACTTGAGCATATGCAGAATGTCAGCAAGGGAGCCAGCATGGGAGGAGACATCCTCCCATTTTGTGAGACAGCTGTGGCTCACCTTTCCCTCTATGAAAAGCCAGACCCTGTGGCTTTTCTGCAGGATTACTAGAACCTCAATGAGCCCGTGATAGATCTGACTTTCAGAATACTTTAGTAGGCTCTGTGCCTCAGACACACCATGCTCATCTCCTGTTCCTGCTGACATGTTTATTTCAGATGGCAGCCAAGTTCATGGAGGGTCTGGCTAAGAATATCCGGGACTCTGCCTCCTTCACTCTTCTTTTCATGAGTTTTTTCAGAGATCCAGAAAGTTTGTTAGAACAGCTCCTTGTTTTCTGGCAAGCAAATTATGCCAAATCCTCTTAATAAAATGAGAGTTCACACTGTGGTCAGCAGCCTCCAAGGTGGCCCCAGAGAGCCTCACCTCCCAGAACTCACATTCTCGTGCACTCGCTTTCCTTTAGGTTTGAACTGGACTTACTGACTTGCCTCTAATTCGTAATACGTGACAGAAATTATAAGGTGTCATTGCTGAGATTAGGTTTATGTTACAAAGACTGTGGCTTTATCTAGGTGCACGCCCCCACTCTTTCCCTCTTACTCCTTTTGATAGAGGCCAATCCCCATGTGTGAGCTGCCCTTGCAGAAGTCCATGTGGTAAGGAACTAAGTGACGCCTTTGGTCAATAGCCATTGAGGGACTGAGGCCCTCCATCCAGCAGCACATGAGGACCCGAATGCTTCCACAAACCCCTGAGTCCAACAGCACACAAGGAGCTGAATGCTTCTCACAATACCTTGAGTGAGCTTGGAAGCAGATCCGCCCCAAGTCCGGCTCTTGTGTGACATCACAGTGCCCACCAGCACTGTGATTGCCACCTTGTGAGAGACCCTGGGTCAGACGCCCTGAAACCAGCTGTGCCTAGATTTCTGACCCACGGAAACTGCAAGATGACAAATGTTTGTTATTTTAAGCCCCTGAGTGTTAGAACAATTTGTTACACAGCAATAGAAAATGAATACACTATTCTTAGCAAATATTCCCAAGTGTCTAACTTGACAAAGCAAAAGAACCTCCTTCAAATAAGTTCTTCCCCAACCCCAGAGAACAACTCTGAATACGAACGAGCATATCTCCATCATCAGGTCTAGTGTGCCTGTTTTCTGAGGCAGGTATAATACAACAGTAAAGAGGCCAGACTTCTGGGTTTAAAGACTCACTCCACTAACTTCTTCACTTTAAGTGAGTTATGTAGCATTTCTGTGCTTCATATGTATAATAGGAATGATAATCATACCCTTTACATTGAATTATGTCAATATTATATTAGTTTATGTTTGTATTGTCAGCATGTAACACAATTTCCATTATATAGTAAAGGTAAAATACATTTTCTCATGAGCGAATAGGTATGACTTAATCTTTTTATCCATCTAACTATACTGCAACCTATTTGAGGCCATGGATCACACCTCATGTTGTTATTTATTTCATCATATCCCAACATGCTATGCACAGAAAGGTAACTCAGGAAATATTTGTGACTACTTTGACACAGAATAATATTGATCCATTAAAAGTTAATTGGTTGCATATTCTTATTTGAGTTCTTTTTGCTGTGGATACATACATAATTTATCCTTCCCAATTCTACCATCCATTTGCATTTTTGGCAATCTGTAGATTTTATAAAGTGTCTAATTTTCTACTCAATTTCCTTCAACTGACATGAATTAAATGTGTTTCTTCTTCTTTCTTGCAATGAAATCAATCAAGATCCAGATGTACTTAGTTTATAGCTAAGACTTTGAGTATTGACAGTGAACATGAAAACTCTTTAGATGAGAGAATTTATAAGAGCTGCAGTTCTGATACTTCTCTGTAAGAAACATCATTAGGGAAGCCAGTAATTCATCAGCAGAGAATCCCCAGGGAAGTAGAGCAAGAATGGCTTTGTGCACCACGATTTTCACTGCCAAATTTCAAACAGGGCTGTCCTAAACCTTGCCTGCTGCTTCATGTACTCACCACACTGATTGGTAATCACTGACCTACTTAGCTGTATGTTTCCTCATGCAGCTGGCACCCAGACGGGTAGCATCTCGTTACCTGAGAATTTGCTAAAAATGAAAATAACTGAGTTCTACCACAGACATAGTGAATCAACAGCTCAGGCTTTGGCCAGAACTTTATGTTTCAACAAAATCTCCAGTTGATTCTGATGTAGCCTAAAGTTTAAGAACCACATTGCTATTGAGCATAAATTCTTTGAAGGCAGTGCTCATGGATTATTTAAACTGATATTTCTAATGTCCAGTGCTTGACCTAAAGTAAGAATTCCAAACATATTTATGAAAGAGTGAAGAGGATCAAAGTTTTTGCTTTTGAACCTTTTGAGTTTCTGTATGACTCCTTCGGGTCATCTAGGAAGATGGGATTATGAGCTGTCAGGGTCCATATAACAACATAAAGTAAATGTCCAGGAAAGACCCGTGACTGAAAAAGTCATGCTACTCACCCTTCAAGTCCCACTCGAAGTCGTACCTGCTTTGCAGATCTTTCTAACCTAAGCCCCATGTCCTATGATCCTCCTGTCTGCGTCCATTCTTTATTATTTAAGTGACCATATCCTAACTGAATATTGACCATCATTACTCATTTTTATACCTTCGATAGCTAGTACACTTTTTAGAACAGTGTTAATGCAGAACAAATCTTTCCTCATTAATAAGGATTTGTGGCATGCGTATGTTAATGTTGAATTAAATCGGTGTTGAAATTATTAGCAAAGCTATTACTATCAGGCTTAGTCCTGAAGACAAGTCAGGTCTTGGTAATTTTACACCTTACATTATTTTCAAACAGATCAGGGTACAGTCCAGGAGCCAGGTTTTCTTGGGCACCTTCCTTCTCTTTTAATGTTGTTGTTTGTTCTCTCCCTGCTATCTCTTGACCAGGGAAATGTCTTCAATGTCATTTCTTTTGAGATCTTACTCAAAATTGTCATTGGAGATGTTAGTTGTCAATGAATGCAAAAAGTTGATAAGTTTTAGCTTTTTTTTTTTTTTTTTTTGATATGTTGGCTTTAGAAAGTCAAAATTCTAAGACTAAAAGACCTTCAAGAGAGAAATTAATTAAAATTACCATTTCTTTCTTTCACTAATAAATACTTACTTAGCATCAACTGCTAGGCATTATCTTAGGTGCCTGGGATATCTTACTGAATAAACAATGACATCTTCCCTTAAGGAGCTAAAATTCAGTGCAGCATGTAGTGGGAGACACTGGAGGAGGCAGACAATGAACACAAATACAGAAATAAGTATGTAAAATGTCCTATTAGAAGGTGGTGTGTGGTATGAGGAAAATAGAGCAAAGGGAGTTGGGCAATGATGCTGAAATGATGGCTGGTAAGTGGATTTGCAGGACAAAGCTGGGGATTGTTCCCAGAAGATTCCCAACATCCATTATTTTACCTTTTCCATGTTCACCTCTTTTATTATTCTATCAAGCCTCAAAGCTTCAAATGTAATTTACATGCAAATGACTCTACAATTTTATACTTCCAGTCTAGAGCTCCTCCGCATACCACTGATGTACACATCCAACTGCCTTCTTGGCATCTTTATTTGAGTATCTAACAGGCATCTCCAATTCTATTTTCAAGAGCATCTTCTATTCCAACACCACCCCCTCACCCCCATAGACAAATTATGTTGTCCCACAGTTTTTCCATCTCCATTAATGGAAACTCCAACCTTTAAGTTGCTCAAGCCAAAATCCTTGGAGTCTTCCTTAACACCCCTTTCTTCTAATAATCTCTTATCTTATCAGACAGCAAATCCTGTCACCTCTACCTTCAGAAATCCACCCAGCATCTATTCCTCATCACTGCCCTGTGGTCTAGGCCCGCATCCATTCTTGGATTATCTTGGATAATGTTTGCATGATCACAATTGTCTCCTGAGATTAATTTACTTTTATTCACAACACAGTCTGTTCATAACATAGCAACAAAAGTGAACCAGTTACTTCCACATGAGGCCATGTCCTGCCCCTGATGCAGCCTCTCCATCGTGGGTTCCCCATCTCCCTACTCTCAAAAGCCAAATGCTTCACTCCAGCCCGTGATGCCCTCCAGAATCTGGTTCCCATGGTCTCCAAGGAGATTCCATCCCTTTCTACTTTCCACCTCACTCGTCTTGGTACTGGTGGAAGGTATCCAAGTTACCAGTGGTGAATCCATATGGGCGTGCAGCAACCTCAATTCTTGCCTCCTCAAAGAAAGAATTTAACTGAGGGGCATAAGGCAGAAAAAGAGACGGAGGCAAGTTTCAGAGCAGGAGTGGAAGTTTATTTAAAAAGGCTTTAGAACAGGAAAGAAAGAAAAGTTCATTTGGAAGGGACCCAAGCAGGCATCTGAATGTCAAGTGTAATGTTGAACCTTTGATTCTAGGACTTTATAGGCTGGCCCCTTTCTCATGATTCTCCCCTTAACGTGGGCTGCCTGCATGTGCAGTGCCCTCCTTACCCTTGGGAGATGAGCATGCACCGTGCATTTGGGAAGTTGTGCGTGTGCTCATCTGAGGCTTTCTTCCCTTTTCCAGTAGAGTGCCCCGGAAGGTCATACTCCGCCATTTTGTCTTTTAATGCGCCAGTCCGGGAAGTTGTCTCTCCCTGGCAACTGCACTCAATTAACACTTCAGTGCAACAGGTGTGCACTATCAAGATATGGCCTCTCCCTGGCGCCAGCTGCCAATTTAACACTTTTAGAGAGGCAACGTGATAATTGCCAAACCACCACCAGACATTCCTAGTGGGTGGGGGAAGAGTCCTATCCTGCCCCACTCATGCCTAACTACCTGTAACAGTCTTTCTCTCAACACTAGTTTCTTCTTCGTAGTCTTTCAACATTCCAGGCACAACCCACTTCCTACCTCAAGGTTTTTATACGTGCTGTCCCCTCTACCAGGTATATTTTCCCCCCAGATACCCAAATGTCTCATTTCCTTACCTATTCCTGGCCTTCCCTTTCATGTTGCCCTTATTAAACATTATGAGACCTCCTCTGAGCACCCTAAAGAACTGTGACTTTCACCTCCCAATACCGTCTGCCTTAATTTTCTCCATATCACTTATTGTCATCTGACATATGGCACATTTACTTACTAATTTATTGGTTATCACATCATTTCCAGAATGTAAGCTACATAAGGGCAGCCCTTTTGTCTAAATTATTTACTGCTGAGCCTCAGTGGCTACAAGAGCACCTGAGTATTCCCTTCACCTCTGGTGCTCCAATCATTTGTCCTGGAACTCATACAGCATTAGGAAGTCAAAAGCATGTAGTTTCTATCATTTAATCTCCATGACTACCCTGTGAAGTAGGTACCCATGTTACCCCTGGGAAAACTGAGGCTTAGAAAAGTCCAGTGACTTGTCCAAGGTGACATATCTTCTACCCGTTAGACCTAAAATTTGGATTAATACTCCAAATCTTATGTTAAGGGACGTGGCCTTATAGTTACCATGGTTTCTAGTTTCTGTATTTGGTGCCTTGATGACCTTAGAGAAAGTGTCCTACCCAGGGCTAACTAATTCCTAGAAAGAGTGAACAGCTCACCTGGAAGCCTGCCTTTCATATGCAAACCAACAACCTCATGTGTTGGGGTCTTACACTCTAGGTCATTATCCCCTGTAAAATTATTTAAACTAGCCAATCCTAAACCAGCTGACCTTGCCTCACTTTTTCGTTCTAAAGGAAACCAGAATAAGTGCTCTTACCTGAATTTTCCCCTTGACCCATCTGCTTCCTGACCTACAGTGTGCTCCCCCAAGTGGCACTGACTGGCATGCTCTACTTCTTCCTCTTGGGAACAAACTGTATTTTCAGTGGCAGTAGTCTTCTGATCTGTTGGCCTCACCATACTTGAAGAATAATAAACCTACATTTTAAACCATGCCTGGGTGATAAAGGATCTGGAAATCTTGTCCTAATGGGAAGCTTAAAATAACTGAGAGGAAAGAGGCTATATCTCAAGTATATACTTAATCCTTTCCTGGAAATAGAGTGTGTATGGGAAGATCTTGGAAGCCCATTGATAGAGATATTAGAAATTCAGATAGTAAAAGGGGCTGAGAAAGAAGTGATATAGGCATGGAAAACAAGGGCATCCTTTACAAGGTCACGGGCATATGAGAGAAGGTGAAAGGAAATCACATTTATCAAGCGCCCAGTGTACGTTGCCATGTATTGTACTAAAAAGTTACCCATTATGTTAGTCAATTCCCATAAAAACCCTGAGAAGCACGTATTATCATTGTCATTTTATAGAAACTGAAACTAAGACTTAAATAATTTAGGAAACTTGCTCAAGTTTATAAAGCAAGGCAGAGGCCACTAGGACTATATTTGATTTCAACATCAATGCTTTTCCTTTCACCCCACTGAGGTCCAAGGCCTACAGCTGAACAAGAGGTCAGCTGGTATTATTAACAACATTAATCTAAGTTTTGCTTTCTTCTGATTTTTTTTTTTAATAAAAAATGTGCTTCTTCCATTCTTTTATCCCTGAGTTTCCTGGGATTCTCTTATCCTCAAGAAATCCAAAACTTATCTCTTTGCCTCAGTCATTTCTATATAAACACCTTATCATTGCTTTTCCCTCTGTTAATAGACCTAAGCTTCCACACCACACTGTGGAATTGATAGCCATAGTTAGCTGGGAACTGTCTTAAAAGAAAGTTTCTTTTGACAAATTAGATTGCAGTGATTCATTAGGTCCTCCTGTGAAGCTGCTGCCACCACCCTCCTTCCTGACGTAGATAAAACTCAGTAGTTTAATGTAAAACTGCTTCCTGTGTTCAGCCTCCTTATCGGCAGTCTAGAAAAATAATTTCACTTTAAGACTTCTGCCTGCTCTGTTTAATAATGTAAATGTATTTAGCAGGGGGATGGGTCTTCCAAAGCCAGGTAAATTGATACAGACGTAAACACAATAAGGTTTGAAGTACAAGAAAACAGGAAGGATTTGTATATTCAGGGAATGAGAGCAATCTAATATTCTCTATATATGAGTCTTTTGATCAGTCTAGTTTCATTGGTTTAGGAATAGCTGCATCTTCATGGAGGTATGACCCTAGGCAATGTATTCAGCCTCACTTTCCTCATCTATTAAGAGAGAATTATAACGATTACCTCATATAGCTCTTGTTAGGGATGAATAGAATACCGTAATGTACCCAGCACTATGCCTTCCTACAGTGGTCATCCATAACTGAAAACAGAGTGAACCATGAAACTGGTCTGTCCATCTTCAAGTCCTCACTCCAGCATTCATCATTGTGTGACTTTGGGCAAGTTCCTGATCTCTTTGTGCTTTTCATGCTTCAGTTTCCCTATATATAAAATGAGGGGAGACATAGTGAAAACCTTATAGGATCATTATTATGATTAAAAGAGTGAATATATGTAAAGCATTTGGAGATCTACATGACCCACTATATAATTTGTTTATATTTTAAATTGAGACATAATTGATATAACATAAAATTCATCATTTTAAAGTGTAAAATTCAGTGATCTTTAATGTCTTCACAATTATCATACAACTGCCACTACTATCTAATTCCAGAATATCTTCACTTTCTTAAAAGAACTCCTGTGCCTGTCACTCCAAATTTTTCTCTCTCTCCAGTCCCTGAGAACCAATTATCTACTTTTTGTTTCTTTAGATTTGCCTCTTCTGGACATTTCACATTAATGAAATTATACAGTATGTGGCCTTTTGTGTTTGTCTTCTGTCACTTAGCATAAAGTTTCTAAGGTTCATCTATGTTGCAGCATGAGTCAGTACTTATTCATTTTAATGGCTGAATAATATTCCATTGTATACATATGCCACATTGATTATCCGTTTATATCAGTTGATTAAAATGCAGGCTGTTTCTACCTTTGAGCTATTCTTTTTTTCTCCATTAAATGGTGTTTGTATTACTGTAGAAAATCAACTGACCATAGATACATGGGTTTATTTCTGAACTCTCTATTCTATTATATTAATCTATATATCTATTCTGCCACAAGTCCTACAACTTTGTTCTTATTTTTCAAATTTGTTTTGAATAATCAAAGTTTCTTAAATTTCCATAAGAACTTAAGGTTCAGCTTGTCCATTTCTGCAAACAAGGCAGTTAGAATTCTCATAAGGATTGCAATGAATCTGTGTGAGTCAATTTGGGGAGTATTGTCATATTAACAATATGAAGTATTTCAGTCCATGAACACAGGATGTCTTTCTATTTATTTAGGCTTTAAGTTTTTTACAATATTTTGTGTTTATTAATATGTAACTCTGACCTTTTGGTTAAATGTGTTGCTTAATATTATATTCCTTTTGAGGTTATTTTAAGTAGAATCGTTTTCTTATTTTCATTTGTGAATTATTCACTGCTAGTGTAGAGAATTACAATTGATATTTGCATATTGCTGTTGTGTCCTGAAATATCTGTAAACTTCTTTATTAGCGCTAGTACTTTTGTGTGTGTGTGTGTGTGTGTGTGTGTCTGCTTATCATTTAGGGTTTTCTTTTTAAATTTTAGATTTGGGGGTACATGCGCAGATTTGTTACACGGGGTTTATTATGTGGGACGGAGGTTTGAGCTTCTAATGCTTCTATAAGCCAAGTAGTGAACATAGTACCCAACAGGTAGTTTTCCAACCTGTGGCTCCCTCCCTACCACACCATGTAGAATCCCTAGTATTCATTTTTCCCATCTTTGTGTCCATGTGTACCCAGTGTTCAGCTCCCATTTGTAAGTGAGACCACGTGGCATCTGCTTTTCTGTTCCTGCATTAGTTCACTTAGGATAATTGCTTCCAGCTGCATTCATGTTGCTGTAAAGGACATGGTTTCATTCTTTATAATAGCTATGTAGTATTACATGATGTATATGTATCACATTTTCTTTATCCAATTCACCATTGAGGGGCACCGAGGTTGTTTCCATATCTTTGCTATTTTCGACAGTGTTGTGATAAACATACAAGTGCAGGCGTCTTTATGATTTATTTTCCTTTAGGCATATACTTAGTAATGTGATTTAAAATGATTTATTTTCCTTTAGGCATATACCTAGTAACATGATTGCTGGGTCAAATGGTAATTCCATTTTAGGTCTTTGGGAAATCTCCACACTGCTTTCCACAGACCTAATTTTTCACAAAATTAGAAAAATCGATTCTAAAATTCATTTGGAACAAAAAAGAGCACAAATAGCCAAAGCAATCCTAAACAAAAAGCACAAAGCTGGAGGCATCACATTGGCTGACTTCTAAGTTTATTATAAGGCTACAGTAATCAAAATAACATGATACCATTACCAAAAATAGACACATAGACCAGTGGAACAGAACAGAGAACCTAGAAATAAACCCACATACCTAAAACCATCTGATCCTCAACAAAATTAATAAAAATAAGCAATGGAGAAAGGAGTCCCTGTTCACTAAATGGTGCTGGGATAACTGAGAAATCCCCAAACTGCTTTCCACAGAACTAATTTGCATTCCCAGCAACAGTGGTTAAGTGTTCCCTTTCCTTCACAATCTTGCCAGCATCTGGGTTTTTTTGACGTTTTAATAATGGCCATTCTGACTGGTATAAGTTGATATCTTATTGTGGTTTTAGTTTGCATTTCTCTGATAATTAATAATCTTCAGCATTTCTTATATGTTTGTTGTCTGCTTTTATGTGTTCTTTTGAGGAGTGTCTGTTTATGACCTTTGGCTACCTTTTAATGGGATTGTTTTTGTCTTGATTCATTTAAGTTCCTTATAGATTCTGGATATTAGTTCTTTTTCAGATGCATAGTTTGCAAATATTTTCTTCCATTCTTCAGGCTATCTCTTGACTCTGTTGATAGTTTGTTTTGTTGTGTAGAAGCTCTTCAGTTTAATTAGGTCCCAATTATCAACTTTTATTTTGGTTGAATTTGCTTTTGAGGACTTAGTCATAAAGTATTTGCCTAAGCCAATGTCTACAAGAGGATTTCCTAGATCTACTTGTAGAATTTTTATAGTTTCAGGTCTTGCATTAAAATCTTTAATTCATCTTGAGTTAATTTTTGTATATGGTGAGAGGTAGAGGTCCAGTTTCATTCCTCTGCCTGTGGCTCACCAGTTATCCCAGTACCATTTATTACGTAGGGAATTCTTTCCCTATTGCTTATTTTTGTAGATTTTGTTGAAGAACAGATCAGGTGTGTGGGTTTATTTCTAAGTTCTCTATTCTGTTCTACTGGTCTATGTATCTATTTTTTGTACTTGTACCATGTTATTTTGATTATTATAGCCTTATAATAAACTTAGAATTCAGCCAATGTGATGCCTCCAGCTTCATTCTTTCTGTTTAGGATTGCCTTGGGTGTTTGGGCTTTTCTTTGGTTCCAAATAAAATTTAGAATAGGTTTTTCTAATGCTGTGAAAAATGATAATAGTCATTTGATAAGAATAGATTGAATCTGTAGATTGCTTTGGGCAATATGGACATTTTAACTGTATTGATTCTTCCATTTCATGAGCATGGAATGCTTTTCCATTTGTTTGTGTTGTCTACGATTTCTTTCATCAGTTTTGTAGTTCTTCATGTAGATATCTTTCACTTCACCTCCCTGGTTGGATGAATTCCTAGATATTTTTTTTTTTTGTGGCTGTTGTAAATGAAATCGCATTCTTGGTTTGGTTCTCAGCTTGCATGTCATTGCTATGTAGAACTGTTACTAATTTTTGTACAGTGATTTTGTATCCTGAGATTATGCTGAAGTTGTTTATCAGGTCTAGCAGCCTTTTTGTGGAATCTTTAGGGTTTTTGAGGAATACAATCTTATTATTACTGAAGAAAGATAATTTGACTTCCTCTTTTCCTATTTGGATGCCTTTCATTTCTGATTTCTCTGGCTAGGACTTACAGTATTATTTCGAATGGGAGTGGTGAGAGTAGACATCCTCATTTTGTTCCAGTCTTAGGGCATGTGGCTCCAATTTTTACCTGTTAAGTATGATGTTGACTGTGAGTAAAGATAATTGGACGTCCTCTTTTCCTATTTGGATGCCTTTCATTTCTGATTTCTCTGGCTAAGACTTCCAGTATTATGTTGAATGGGAATGGTGAGAGTAGACATCCTCATTTTGTTCCAGTTCTTCGGGGGTATGGTTCCAACTTTTACCTATTGGTTATGATGTTGGCTGTGGGTTTGTCATACATGGCACCTATTATTTTGAGCATGTTCATTCAATACCTAGTTTGTTGATGGATTTTTGTCATGAAGGGATGTTGGATTTTATCAAATTATTTATCTTTATCTGTGGAGATGATCATATGGCTTCTGTTTTTAATTCTGTCTGTGCTAGGTCACATTTATTAATTTGTGTTTGTTGAACCATCCTTGCATCCCAGGAATAAAGCCTACTTGATTATGGTCTATTAAGTTTTTGATGTACTGCAAGATTCGTTTTGCCAGTATTTTGTATTTGCCTATAATGTTTTCTTTTCTCATTGTGTTTCTGCCAGATTTTGGTATTAGGATGATACCGGTTTCATAGAATGAGTTAGGGAAGATTCCTTGTTCCTCTATTTTTTTTTTTTGAATACTTTCAGGAAAACTGCTACCAGCTCGACTTTGGTAGCTCTTCTTTGTATTTCTAGTAAAATTTGGCTGTGAATCCGTCTGGTCTGGAGCTTTTCTTGTTTGGAAGGTTTTGTATTATTGATTCAATTTTGTTACTCATTATTGGTCTGTTTGGAATTTGTTTCTTCCTGATTCAATCTTGGGAGATTGTTTCCAGGAATTTATCCATTTTCTATGGATTTTCTAGTTTGTGTGCATAAATTTTCATAATAGTCTCTAAGGATCATTTGTATTTCTGTGGGATTAACTGTGATGTCACCTTTGTCATTTCTGATTGTGTTCATTTGGATCTTCTCTCTACTTTTTTGGTTAATCAGGCTAGTGATCTTTCAATCTTCTTTACTCTTTCAAACAACCAACTTTTAGTTTCATTGATTCTTTGTATGACTTAGTGGGGTTAATTTTATTTAGTTCTGCTCTAATTTAGGTTGTTTCTTTTCTTCTGCTAGCTTTGGATTCAGTTTGTTCTTACATTTTTAGGTTTTTTTAGGTGCAAAATCGGGTTGTTAATTTGAGATCCCTCTATCTTCTTTTATAGTCTTGACTGTGTAGTTGCTTTATAGGATGAATAGGCTGTGTGCTTGCATGTGCTTTTGGGGTAGCAAGAATTGTTCTTTAGTTTTCATGTTTAGAACTCCCTTAAGCATATCTCGTAGGGCTGGTCTTTTGATGACAAATTCCCTTAGCAATTGTTTGTCTAGGAAACAGTTCACTTCTCCTTTGTTTATGTAGCTTAGTTCAGCAAGATATGAAATTATTGGCTGGCACTTCTTTTCTTTAAGAATGCTAAAATTATGCCATAATCTCTACTGGCTTGTAAA
Source organism: Theropithecus gelada (assembly GCF_003255815.1). Taxonomy (NCBI): domain Eukaryota; kingdom Metazoa; phylum Chordata; class Mammalia; order Primates; family Cercopithecidae; genus Theropithecus; species Theropithecus gelada. The sequence goes on along the minus strand of NW_020257641.1, from coordinate 5,302,487 downwards.
ATATCTGCTGAGAAATATGGTAATAGGTAATTTGGCTTTTCCCTACTACCTTTAAGAATTTTCCTTTTTAAAAAAATAATTTCAATTTTTATTATGGATTAAAGGGTTCATGTTCAGGTTTGATACCTGGGTATATTGAATGACATACAGGTTTGGGGGTCCCAGTGATCTCATCACTCTGGCAGTAACCAACAGATTGTTCTTCACCCCATTCCCCACTCCCTTCTTCCCTCCCCTGTTTAGTGGTCCCCAGTGTCTATTGTTCCCATCTTCACATTCATGTGTATTCCATTTTTAGCTCCCACTTATAAGTGAGAACATGCAGTGTGTGCTTTTCTGTTCTTGTATTATTTTACTTGGATAATGGCCTCTGGCTCCATTCATATTGCTGCAAAGAACATAATTTGGTCTTTTTTATGGCTACATAGTATTCAAGGGTATATATGTATCACATTTTTTAAATCCAAACCACTATTGATGGACACCTAGGTTGATTCTATGCCTCTGCTATAGTGAATAGGACTGCAGTAAACATATGGGCTCATGTGACTTTTTGATAGAATGATTCACCGGAATCACTGTGATTCACCAGTTATCCCAGCACCATTTGTTGAATAGGGAGTCCTTTCTTCAGTGCTTATTTTTGTTGATTTTGTTGAAGATCAGATGGTTGTAGGTATGTGGGTTTATTTCTAGGTTCTCTATGCTGTTCCATTGGTCTATGTGTATATTTTTTTTGTAATGGTACCCATGCTATTTTGATTACTTTAGAAGCTTGCTTTAGTAGCTTACTTTACTTTTGGAAGCTTGTCTTAGTAGCATTAGAATGAACTTAGAAGTCAGCCAATGTGATGCCTCCAGCTTTCTTTAGTAGCTTTAAGGTTTACTTTAATAGCTTTAGAATAAACTTAGAAGTCAGCCAATGTTATGCCTCCAGCTTTCTTTTTTTTGTTGTTGTTGTTGTTGTTTAGGATTTCTTTGACTATTTGGGCTCTTTTTTGGTTCCAAATAAATTTTAAAATAGATTTTTTCTAATTCTGTGAAAAATGGCATTGGTATTTTGAGAGTGATAGCATTAAGTCTATAGATTGCTTTGGAAAGTATGGTTATTTTATAAAAACTATATTGATTCTTCTAATCCATGAGCATGGAATATTTTTTCATTTGTTTGTGTTGGCTATGATTTCTTTCAGCAGTTTTGTAGTTCTTCATGTAGAGATCTTTCATCTCTTTGTCATATGAATTGTAGATATTTCATTTTCTTGAGATTGTGTTCTTGATTTTGTTCTCAGCTAGAACACTACTGGTGTATAGAAATGTTACCAATTGTTGTACATCAATTTTATATCCTGAAACTTTACTGAATTTGTTTTTCAGTTCCAGGAGTCTTTGGGTGGAGTCATTAGGGTTTTCTATGGATAGAATTATACCATCAGCAAAGAGCAATAGTTGGACTTCAATATTTTTGCATTGACCTTGGATAGTATAATGACTATGTGTCTTGGGGATGGTCTTTTTATATAATATATCACAGGAGTTCTCTGAGTTTCTTTTATCTGCATGGTGACCTGTCCAATAAAATTGAGCAAATTTTTCTAAATTAGATCCCCCCAAATTTTTTCAAGTTACTTACTTTCTTTTCTCTTCTCCCAGGAATGCCATTAAGTCATACATGTGGTTACTTTACATAATCCCATATTTCTTGAAGTTATTGTTCATTTTTTAAAAATATTTTTTTCTTTATTTTTGCTGACTGATTCAAGTGACTTGTTTTAAGCTCTGAAATTCTTTCCTCTGCTTAATCTAGTTCGTTTTTAAGGCTTTTCACTGTATTTTGAAATTCTGCAGCAAATTTTTCAATTCCAAAAGTTATGTTTGTTTCTTTCTTAATATAGCTATGTCATCTTTCAAACCTTGGATCATTTTTCTGACTTCTTTGTGTTGGATTTTAACTTTCTCTTGGATCTCATTGAGTTTCTTTCCCATCCATATTTGAATAGTGTATCTGTCATTTCAGACATTTCATTCTGATTAGGAGCCATTGCTTGGGAGCTGGTGAGATCCTTTGGAGTTGATGAAATGCTCTGGCTTTTTGTATTGTCAGAGTTCTTATGCTTCTGGTTTCTTCTCATCTGAGAAAGCCAATACCTTTTTTTTTTTTTTTTTTATTTGCTATCTTTTGGATGGTACCTCTTGATATTTTATTGGTTTTTCCCTCCAGGAGTAATAACTGTGTTGTATGTTGTGTATGGTCAGTTGGATTTGTCTCTGGCTGCTTTCAGGGTATTAAGGGTCTGTACAAGTTTTTCGGTTGCAGGTAGGTTTGTGCAGTGGCTTTCTCAGACACCACTTTTTGTAGCAATGTAATTTTGTTTGGTGGTGTAAGTCAGGCTGAAGTCCAGTAGGTGGCACTTAAGAATAGGAACCAGCACATAGGGGCAGGAGTGGAAGCAACAGAGAAGCATGAAAAGTGCCTTTTCCCAGTGCATGAACATTCATCTTCAGTGAGGTGGAGGCACTAGAGAAGCCCGAGAAATGATCTCTTTTAGTCCATCTTCCCTGGTCCAAAATGGGAAGAGCCACAGCTGAGTCCACAAAGGTGCACCAAAGAGGGAGGCAGGATGGAGAGATGACTGCCCCCCACCTCCATTACTGGGCTTTGATGGTGACACCTTCAGAAGCTGGCACCATGTTCACATTTTCTTTGACTCAAGAGAACTTTGGCAGGCGGCACTCCCCATTCAGGGGTGGATTGTGCCAAGGGTTAGATCTCCAGGGAAGTGAGCTCCACCTCCTTTCCACTCTTTGGAGCTGACAGAGCACTCTCCCCAAGATGAGCAAGAGAGCAGGCTGGGGCACCCAGCAATGACATTTGGAGACTGGTCTAGGTCACAAAGTTGTCCCTAGCTGCAAGTCTTGCTGCCTTCAGCTTCCACGATTATCTTCCCCCTCCAGTTCAGTGATGGGAGAGTGCCTAACTGCAGCACCTACTGCTTAGGTACTCTCCACACGCAGTGCTCAATTCTGGCTGTGCAACCATTCCCTCATTCAAGAGCAAGCACTCTAGTTTCTGTCTTGAGACTAAAATACCTGCTGTAGCTGCTACTGCCAGGTCACCAAATGCTGTCTATATACTCTAAAAATGGTGTCAGTTGTGGGCTTGTGACTGGGGAGGGTGAGGTCCCATTCTAGTGAGTAGGCAAGAAGCTTTGGGGAGTGTGGTCTACTGAAATCTTGGTCTCACAGCAGCCTGGAGCAGGGCATTGAGTATTGTTCTAGGTATGCATAGGAGAACCTGGCTTCCCTGTCCCTCTTTGGCTGGGTGGCAGCTAGAATGCATCAGCCCAAAATCAAGACAAGGGTGGAATTTTGAACTGGGAGCAGAAAGGGTAGATCATGACCTAAGCAAGCAGTGTGAACAAAAAGCTGTGGAGAATGTGGTCTGATCATGTTTCAGTCTCAGAGCAGCCTGCTGCAGAGCACTGGGTATGACAATATATATGCATGGGATAGCCTGGATTTTCTGTCAGTCCTTGGTCAGGGACTGGCTGTAACCTTGTCAGCCTGAGCTCAGGTCAAAGGCAGGGCTCAGCTCACCACTAAGCACTCAAAATGGTGCCTTGGGTTGGAATCAGAGAGGATGGGACACCATCCAGACAAGCCGCATGAGCAAGACTCTGGGGAAGTGTGATCTACTTATATCTCAGTCTCAACAGTAGCTTGTAGCAGGGCAGCAAGCACCCACCCAGGGGTGTATGGGTGCACCTATTCACCCCTCTCCCTCCTTGGAGGAGCACAGTGGTTGCAACCATGGTCTATGGGTCCACAGCATCTTGGTTCTGAAAATGGCTCCTGTCTGAGGCTGCTGCAGACTCAGATAACTGTGGGATACTGTTTAGGAACCCTTTCTGAAGCAACATCTCTGCAAATTCTAGGCAGCTCCCTATGTCAGGCACGAGGACCTAGTGGGTGGATGGTTTCTCCCATGCCAGGTTTGTTAAAGTTCATTTCAGAGGTCTGGGTATTTCTCTGTTACTGTTTCCCTACATGAAGGAGTTTCTCCCAACTCTCAGTAAGTTCCTAGCTGGACAATCTGCCTCAAACTCTCTTCTTACTGATTTCTGGTGCTTTCCATCTCTTCTCTGATGAATCCAAACATTCTCTCCTAGAAGATATGTTTGAAATTTGAGTATCTACTTCCTATTCTGGCTCTTCCCCATGGTGAAAGCACATAGTACCTGCGTTTTGTGGGTCATCTTGATCCTTCTTTGCTTTAGCCTTTTCTATGTATAAGATCATGACATCTCTAATAGTTTCATTTCTTCCTTTCCAGTATGTATGTATTTGGCTTCTTTTCCTTGTCTAGTTGCCATGTGATATGGCTTGGATCTGTGTCTTCACCAAATGTCATGTTGAATTGTAATCCCCAATGTTGGAAGTGGGGCCTGATGGGAGGGAGGTGGTTGGATAATTGAAGTGGATTTCTCAAGAATGGATTAGCACCATCTGCTTGGTACTATTCTTGTGATAGTGAGTGAGTTCTCAAGAGATATGGTTGTTTAAACGTATGCAGCACCTCCACCGTCACTCTTTCTTGCTCCTGCTTCCACCATGTAAGACCTCTCACTCCCCATTTGCATTCCTTCATGACTGGAAGATTCCTGAAGCCTTCCCAGAAGCAGAAGCTGCTATTTTTCCTGTACAGCCTGCAGAACTATGAGCCAATCAAGCCTCTTTTTAAAAATATATTAGCCAGTCTCAGGTATAGCACTGTGAGAACAGACTAATACACTAGGGTTAGAACTTGCAGCACAACAATAAATAGAATGATACCCTTATATTATTCCTGATCTTATGGGGAAAATGTTCAGACTTTCACCACTATGTATGACATTAACTGGATTTTCCACAGATACCTTTGTCAGGTTGAGAAAGTTTCCTTCTATCTCCATTACAATCAGAAAACATTCTGTGTATAATTTTAATCATTTTGGATATATTAGGATGTCTGTTGTGGCCTAAAATATGATCTGTTCTACAGAATATTCATTTGTACTTGTGAAATGTGTTTTAGGCTGCTGTTGGATGAAGTATTCCATAGCTAGCTGTTAGGTCTACTTGGTTTATAGTGTTGTTCAATTTTCTATTTTTTTACTGATCTTTCTAATTGTTTTATGCAGTAGTGAAATTGCAGTATTTCAGTCTTTATTATTTAATCGTCTATTTTCCCCTTAATTCTGTCAGCTTTTCTACCTCTATTGTGAAGCTCTATTATTAGATGTATATGTATTTATAATGTTTCTATCTTGATGGATCAACCTTTTTATCAATACATAATGTCCTTCTTTGTCACTAGTAACAATTTCTGCTTTAAAGTCTTGTTTGCTTCATATTATTGTAGCCACTCTAGATTTCTCTGGTTACTGCTTGCACGGTATATATTTTTTTCATCCTTCAAGTTCAACTTACTTGTGTCTTTAAAACTAAAGTGAGTTTCTTCAAGACAGTATATAGTTGATTATGGCTTTTTTATTCTTAATTTTTGTATTTTAATTGGTTAAAAGTTAACCCTAAAGTTAACTGCTAATATCCTACTGTTGACCAGAAGCCTTACCAATAACATACACAGTCAACTAACACATATTTTGTATGAAATGTGTACTATATACAGTATCATTACAATTAAGTAAGCTAGAGAAAACATCTTCATCTTCTTCATATTACATAACCTGAGAAGGAAAAGGAGGAGTTTGTCTTGCTGTCTCAGGAGTGGCAGAGGCAGAAGAAAATCCATGTATAAGTGGACATGCACAATTTAAAGCCATGTTGTTCAAGGGTCAACGAAACCTATTTTTACCATTTTGCTATTTTTTTCCACATGTCCTGTCTTTTTTGTTCCTCACTTCTTGTATTACTGCCTTCTTGTATGTTAAACAGATATTTTCTAGTGTATCACTTTAATTCCTTTGTCATTTCATTTACTATATTTTTTGAATGTTCTTAGTGGTTGCTCTGGTATTAAATTTAACTTAATTTATAATTAAGTTGAATAATTAAATAAGATCCAGGTACAAGTAACTCAGAGGTCACCAACCAATTTCAACTTGAGGAGTTTACCAGGACATGTCGTCATCAAATTATCAAAAGAAATTCCAACTGGTTTTCAGTAGATTTTTCAACAGAAGTACTGCAGGCCAGAAGAAAACGGTCAATGTAATGAAGAAACAGTCAATGTAATGAAGGAAAAAAGCTGCCTACCAGAAATACTTTACATGGCAAACCTGACCTTCAGAATTGGGAAAGAAATAAAAACTTTCTTAGACAAGCAAATGTTAAGGTAGTTCATCACCACTAGGCCTTCTTTATAGAAACTACTAAAGGGAGTTCTTGAAGTTGAAATTAAAGGCTGTTAATAAAGTAAAAATAAATTGAAAGTTAAAAACTCAGTGGAATAAGTAATGTATAGTCATACTCAGAATTCTCTATTACTATAAGAATGGTATGTAAAGCAATTTTATTTCTACTATGAAAGTTAGAAGGCAAAACTATCAGAAATAATTCTAGCTACAATAACTTTTTAAGGAATACAAATTACTAAAAAAAAAAAAAAAAAGTAAGTTTTGGCACCAAAATAAAAATGTAAAGGAGAGGAAGTGAAAGTGTAGTTTTCGTATGCAGTTAAAGTTGCTATCACCTTAAAGTAACCTGTCATAAGAAGCAGATGTCTTATGTAAGTCTCATGGTAGCCACACACACAAAGAAAAACCTATAGTAGTAGCACAAAGCGTAAAAAGAAAGATCAAAACATATCACAACAGAAAACCATCGAACCTCAGAGGAAGACAGAAAGAGAAGAAGAAATTAACAAATGACCTACAAAACAATCAGAAAACAAATTACTAAGCAGCAGAAGCAAGTACTTACCTATTAATAATTACCTTGAATGTGAATGGATTAATCTTTCTAATCAAAATACCTAGAGTAGATGAATATATTTTAAAAATAGGAGCCAACCATGTGCTCCCTACAGAAGACTCACTTTACTAGTAAGGATACACACAGACTGAAAGTGAGGGTGTATAAAAAGATATTCCATGCAAATGAAAACTGAAGGAGAGCAGCAGTAGCTGTATTTATATTAGACAAAATAGTCTCCCATTTAAGAAAAGCCCACGACCTGAAGTCTTCACTGCTGAATTGTAACAAACATCTTAATATTAATACTAATTCTTCTCAAACCCTTCCAAAATATGAAGTAGAAGGAATACTTTCAAACTCTTTTTAGAAAGCTAGCATTATCCTGATGCCAAAAGCTAGACAAGAACACTTGCCCTTGAAGTAGAAAGTATAAAATTACAGACCAATATTCTTGATGAACATAAATGCAAAATATTCTCAAATAAAATTAGCAAACTGAATTCAACAACCCATTAAAAGAAACATTCACCATGATCAAGTAGTGCTTATCCCTGGGATTCAAGGATGGTTTAACATATGCAAATCAATACATGTAACATACCACATCAACAAAATGAAGGATAAAATCATATGATCATCTTAATAAATGCAGTAAAAAAGATTTTGCAAATTTCAACATTCATTCATAATAAAAACCTTAACAGATTAGGTATAAAGAAAATGTAACTCAGTACAATAAAGACCATCTATTACAAAGTCACAGCTGATATCATTCTAAACAGTGGGAAATTAAAACCTTTTTCTCTAAGATCAAGAACAAGACAAAAATGTCCATTATTCACCACTTCTTTTCAACATGGTACTGGAAGTCTTATCAAGAGCAATTAGGCAAAAGAAAAAAAAACAAAAGTCATCCTAATAGGAAAGGAGGAAATAAATTTGTCTCCATATGCTGACAGCGATCATATATATACACATGTGTGTGTGTATATGTGTGTGTGTATATATATATCTTAAAGCCTTCACCAAAAAACTGTTAGAACTGATAAACTGAATTCAATAAAGTTGCAGGATACATCAGCACACAAAAATCAATAACATTTCTACATACTAAAATTAAGAAAACAATTCCATTTACAATAGCAACAAAACTGCTAAATACTTATGTGTAAATTTAACCAAGGTGGTAAAAGATGTGTATACTGAAAAATATGAAACACTGATGAAAGTGAAGGAAATATTTTTTAATAGAAAGATATCCCATGTTCAAAAGTTGGAAGAACTGATATTGTTAAAATGTCCATATGACCCAAACTAATGAACAGATTCAATGCAATATCTATCAAAATTCCAATGTCATTTTTCACATATCTAGAAAAAAGCACTCCTTCAATTAATATGGAACCATGAAATACCATGAATAGCAGAACAATCTTGAACAAAAAGAACAAAGCAGGAGGCATCACGCTCCCTGATTTCAAAGCATATCATAAAGTGATTGTAATTATAACAGGATGGTACTGACATAAAAACAGACACATTGACAATGGAATGTGGTTTTATGGTTAGTTGATTTTTGACAAAGGTACCAAGAACACACACTGGAAAAGGGGCAGTCTCTTTCAGTAAATGGTTTTTGGGGAAATTAGTTACCCACATGCAAAAGAAGGAAATCAGACCTTGGTTTCACAACATACACAAAAATCAACTGAAAATGAATTAAAAATTTAAATATAAGACCTCAATGTGGAAAACTATTCAAAGAAAACACAGAAGAAAAGCTCCATGAAATTTGTCTGGGCAACAATTTTTTTTTTTTTTAATATGACCCAGAAAGCACAGGCAACTAATGCAAAAATAGCCAAATAGGATGGTATCAAACTAAAAACCTTTGCACAGCAAAGGAAACAATTAACAAACTGAAGAGACAACTCACAGAATGGGAGAAAATATTTGTAAGTGATACATCTGATAAGGCGTTAATATTAGAAACATTGTAAGAACTCAGCTAATTAACTCAATAACAATAAGACAACTCAGTTAAAAAAAGGTAAAGAGCCTAAACAGACATTTCTCAAAAGTCATACATACAAATGGCCAATGGGTACTTGAAAACTGTTCAGCGTCACTAGTCATTACAGAAATAGAAATTAAAACCACAATGAGTTATCACATTATACCTGCTAGAATGACTTTTGTCGAAAAGATGAAAGATAGCAAGTCTTGGTAAGGGTATAGAGAAAAGAGAATTCTTGTACCTTGTTGGTGAGAATGTAAATTGGTACTACAGAATATGATATGGAGATTTCTCGAAAAACTGAAAATAGACCTACCATATGATCCAGTAATTCTACTTCTGGGTGTATATCCAAAGAAAATGAAATCAATATGTGGAATGTATATCTGCACTCCCATGTTCATAGCAGCATTTTTCACAGTAGCCAAGATATGGAATAATCCTAAGAGTCCACTAACAGAAAAATGGATCTTTAAAATGTGGCATATACACACAGTTTGATACTATTCAGCATTTTAAAGGTGGGAAATTCTGTCATCTGTGACAACAAACTGTTGCTTCCATTTGTTAATTGTTTCCTTTGCTGTGCAAAGGTTTTTAGTTTGGTGTCATCCTATTTGGCTATTTTTGCATTTGTTGCCTGTGTTTTCTGGGTCGCATTAAAAAAATCTGGAGGACATAACAATAAATGAACAAAGCCAAGCACAGAATACAAATACTGCATAATCTCACTTATATGTGGAATATAAAAAAAGTGGAACTCATAAAAATAGAAAGTATAAAGATGCTTACGAAGGCTGGGTGAGTGGAGGAAGGGAGAAGATGGGGAGGTGCTGATCAAAGGGTAAAAAGTTTCATATACACAAGAGAAATAGGTTTTGAGATCTATTGCACAGCAGGGTAACTATAGTCAGTAATAATGTATATTTAAAAATAAGAGAGTAAATGTCAAATGACTCACAGTAAAACATGATAGGTAAGTGAAGTGACAGATATGTTGAACAACTTGATGTAGTACTTCTACATTGTATACCTGTATTCAAACATTTTATTGTAACCCAAAATGTACCCAATTGTGATATGCCCATCAAAAAATAATATTAATAATAATAAAGTGAATCTCTTTAGTATTATAACATGACAACTCTGGTATTCAGATCACCTCTCCTCCCCAGAGTGTACTGTTGCTGCATATAGTGCTTGTTATTTGTTTAGTGATATGGTTTGGCTCTTCGTCCTCATGCAGATCTCATCTTGTAGCTCCCATAATTCCCATGTGTTGTAGGAGGAATCTGGTGGGAGACAATTTAATCATGGGGGCAAGTCTGTCCTGTACTGTTTTCATGAGTGAGTAAGTCTCAACGATATCTAACAGAGGCCGGGCGCGGTGGCTCAAGCCTGTAATCCCAGCACTTTGGGAGGCCGAGACGGGCGGATCACGAGGTCGGGAGATCGAGACCATCCTGGCTAACACGGTGAAACCCCGTCTCTACTAAAAAAATACAAAAAAAAAAAAAAACTAGCCGGGCGAGGTGGCGGGCGCCTGTAGTCCCAGCTACTCGGGAGGCTGAGGCAGGAGAATGGCGTGAACCCGGGAGGCGGAGCTTGCAGTGAGCTGAGATCCGGCCACTGCACTCCAGGCTGGGCGACAGAGCGAGACTCCGTCTCAAAAAAAAAAAAAAAAAAAAAAGAAACAAGAGTTTGCCTGCACAAGCTCTCTCTTTGCCCACTGCCATTCATGTAAGATGTGACTTGCTCCTCCTTGCCTTCCACCATGATTGTGAAGCCTCCCCAGCCACGTGGAACCGTGAGTCCCACTAAACCTCTTTCATTTGTAGCTTGCTTAGTCTTGGGTACGTCTTTATCGGCAGTGTGAAAACGGACTAATACATTTAGTTGCTTTTTATAATTAATTCTCTACATTAAGAGAGAATTTTTTGTTATGTATTGCCACTGAAGTCACAGTTCCATTAGTTTAGAGGTCAGAGATTGGTCAGAGATTTTTTTTTAATGCCTAGAACACACACACAAGTCTCCTAGGCTTTACTGGGAGCCTTTGTGTACATGTTGGGGCACATGCCTTCAACACTCAACAAGGCCATTACAACTATGCCTCAGCCTTCACTTCCTGCTCATACAGAGACTGAAGGTTAACAAAAAGTGAGAACTCAGGGCCTTCTCAAGACTATCCTGAGCATGTTTACGGTTCTAGGTAGGCACATGGCTTTTTACATTCCAAGAAATATGTCAGAGCTTTCCAAAGCCCTTATACACTTTCCTTTCCTAGTCATTCTTCTCAAGCTTTCAGTTAGTCAATTGTTTGACCCAACTTTTATCTATACCTCAGGCAGCAGTGACTAAAACATTTGGATATAAATTTTTACAGAAAACACCTCCACTTAGGTAGTGATTTTGGCACTGGGGATTTCCAAATCAGATGAACTAAAAACTAGCCTGTCAATTTAGTCTTCCAGGAACTAAAGTTCAGGTGTGTGTAAGCCTTTGGTTGATTTCCAGACTTCCAAAAAAGTTGATTCTGATAATTTTCACCATTTTTTCTATTGCTGTTATGAAGGGGTAGAATTTCAGAGTCCCTTAGTCAGCCGCTGTCACTATGACTCCACTATATGAATTTTACATAATTATTGTTCTTACCATTATTTTCCTTTTCCCCTATAATATATAAATCTCAGGAGAGATTTAAGATGAGATGCATTATCTTATTCATAACCATCCTATTATAAACTTGTGGTAGTCTTCAAAGTGACCCACACTCATCCCTTCATTTCTCAGATCTGTGACATCAATCTCATGTCATCCAATTTTCCAACAAAATGTTAAAAACAGTTTCAATTGGGACTCTGTTTTTTCCTATGAGTTAGTAGATAAAATTTCTTCCAAACTTGAAGAAAATCTAGTGACTCTTTGGCCATTGGCTTCTTCTTCAGATGCTTTGTTCAGGGCAGTTCGATGGTATAGCTCATCCAGATGAAAGTAAATAACATAGTCACTCACTTAGCACACTGACACTGTTTTTAACAAATATTTTTTATTAACGTGCCATGTACATATAGAAAAATACATTAACCCATGGGTGTTTATGCAAAGTAAACATACCTCTGTATAGCTAGCACTCAGATCAAGAAAAAAAAAAGAGATTATAAATATCACAGAAGAGCATTTGGTGACCCAGTAACCACTCCTAATCTCCATGCAAAGGTTGCCCCTTGCCTGACTTCTAAAAATACATATAATTTTTTTTTATTTTGGGACTTACGTCAATGGTTTCATACAGTACTTGCTCTTTTCTGTCTGGTTTATTTTCTGCAAAACAACATTTGGGAGATGCATCCATGCTTTGAAGTTGTAGTTTGTTCTAATTGTTGTACAGCGCTCCTTTGTTTGGAAATGCCAGAATTTATTTCTCCACTCTGTTGATAATAGGCATTTGGTTTTTTCACAGTTTGTTTCTGTTATGAATTAACTTTCTGTACGCATTTTTTTTTTATTTTTATTTTTTGAGACAGAGTCTCGCTTTGTACCCCAGACTGGAGTGCAGTGGCACAATCTCGGCTCACTGCAAGCTCTGCCTCCTGGGGTCACACCATTCTCCTGCCTTAGCCTCCCGAGTACCTGGGACTACAGGTGCCCACCACCATGCCCAGCTAATTTTTTTGTATTTTTAGTAGAGACGGGGTTTCACCGTGTTAGCCAAGATGGTCTCAATCCCCTGACCTCATGATCCGCCCGCCTCGGCCTCCCAAAGTGCTGGGATTACAGGTGTGAGCCACCGCACCTGGCCTCTGTACTCATTCTTATACACTTGTTTTGATAAACATATGCACCACTTCATCTTAGACAAATATTCAGAAGTGGTGTTGCTTAGTCATAGGGAATATACACGCGTAGCCAGTTTTACAAAATGGTTTCACTAGGTTATTCTGCCATCAGCAACAGCTGAACATTTTTGTTGTATCATCAGTCTTTTTCTTTTAGGTATTTGTTGAGTTAATTTGCACTTTCCTAATGACCAATGAAGCTGAGCATCCTATTGTATATATATGAGTCATTTGGATGTCTTCTTTTGTCAAGTGCCTTTTCAAGACTTTTGTCCAGTTTTAAAATTAGGTTTTCTATTCTTTTCTTATTGATTTATAGGTTTTTATATATTCTGAAAGGACTTCTTTGTCCATTATATGTGTTGAAAAATATTTTTTTCGACAGTACTGCTTGCTTCTTTAATCTTTAAATAGTATCTTTTGAAGAAAACAAGATTTTTACCTTAACATAGTGGATTTTTAAAAATGTTTCCCTAACGTCAGAAAATTAGTATTCTATTTAAGAAATATTTTCCTACCTTACTGTCATAAAGATAATGTATTTTAGAAGTTTTATATTTTCACTTTTAAATGTAGAGCTACAATAAAACTATTGCTTTCCTGTAAAGTGTGAGGTGGAAGTGAATGTTCATTTTTTAAATACATAATCAACTTATCCTGCATTATTTTTTGAAGTCTATCATTCTCCACTACTCTCTAGCACCACTGTTATCATTAAAATTAGTTTGCTTATATGTGTGGCTCCGTTTCTGGATTCTCTATATGGTTTAATTAATGCGCTTGTCTATCTCTTCATTAATATTACACTGCATTTTAGATTTAGAATAAAACTTGATAACTGATGGTAACTTTTTCTTCTTTAAGATTGTCTTATATATTTTTGGTCAGGTATATTCCTGTATGAATTTTAGAATTAGCGTATTAATTTCCACCAAAACACCTGCAAGGATATTAATTAGGGTTCTGAATTCATAGATAAATTTAGGAAAAAATGACATATTTAAGTATTTAGTCCTTTAGTTCATGAACATGGTATATCCCTACACTTAGCAGATATTTTTTTCTCTCCGTAATGTCTTGTAGTTTGCTAGCACATGGATCTTAAATATCTTTGGTTTGATTTATTCCTAGAAAATAAATATTGCTCAATGAATTGTACATATCATTTTTTAAATAAAAATTCATTTTCTTTATACTGGTAATATGTAAAATATGTTATTGTTTGTTCTACATGGTCCTTATTCAATAAATGTTGTAAATGTACTCATAGCTTTTTATCATTCAACTCTAGATTCCTTTGGGTTTCTAACCTAAAATGATAAAATATGTGAATATCTGATGGTTTACATGTTATATTCCAAATGTTATATTGCTTATTTATTTTTGTTTCTTTATTGCCCTGGCTAGGAACTCCAGTGCAAAGTTGAAAATAGGTGATGATAGTGAGCTTCCTACCTTTTTCCAGTGTCACTATTAAATAAATTTTTTTTTTTTTTGGTGCCATCTAACAGATTGAAGAAGGTCTTTTTGCCTTTCTGGTTAGCTAAAATTTTTTTAACATTTAAAGTTAAAATTTTATCAAAAAATTTTCAACTTTTAAAATATTTGTGCAGTTTTGTCCTTAAATGTATTAATTTGGTAAATTTTATTAATTTGTAAAGGCTATACAATATTTTTCCCTGTAATAAATCAACTTGGATATAATGCATTAGCATATTATATAACTAAATTCAGTTTGCTATTATATTGCCTAGGGTTTTTGCATTTGTGTTTAAGAGAAAGATTGGCCCTTAAATTTTCTTTCTTGTAAAGTCCTGTCAAATTTTGATAAGAAACTTAGACAGATTCATAAAAGGTATTAGAAAGTATTTTTATTTGTTAATTCTCTGGAAGACTTTATGTTTAATTATTATTTTTCTTTAAAAAATAAAAATTTTGTATTTTGATTTCACTGGTGAAGTCACCTGGACTGGAAATTATGGATTACATTACTTAAATAAATTTTGGATTATTAAAGCTTTTTATATTTTTTAGTGCAAATTTTATAAATTGTGATTTCAATGAATTTGTCCATTTCAATTAACGTTTTTAATCTATTAGTATTCATTCCTTTTGTTATATTTTCTAATTATGTATGCAAGATATTGGTAATTTATGCTTTCTCAATTTTTTTTTGATTAATCCTTATAGTATTGTTCCAATTGTACCAATTGTATCTGTTCACTATGTCATTGTCTATTTTTGTGCATCTTCTCTATATTTTTTAAATTTTTTTATATTTAATATTTTCTTTCTTTGACTTTCTTTTATTTTAATTTTCTGTTATTTTTCCTGATATTTTGAACTGTATATTAAATTATTACCTTTCAGACTGTGTTTCTCTAACAGTGCTATAAATTTCCCTTTAAGCACAGCTTTTGTTGCATCACACATTTTAGAATTCAATTTAATTTCCATTGTGATTTCTTCTTTTATTTATGACTTACTCAAAGTGTTTTTGCTTAATTTACATAACTTTGAAAAAAATTTTAGATTTCGATTTATTATTTATTTCTACTTTAGCTCCACTATTGCAAATAACATAATCTGTGAGATTTCAACCCTTTAGAGCTTGTTTAAATTGCTTTATGCCTTGACATGTTCAATTATGGTTAATATTCTATAGGAATAAGAAAACAATGTGTATTCTGCAGTTGTTCAAAGTATCTACAAATCCAAATTTGTCCACTTGTTCTACCAGGTAATGAGAAAGATTATGTTAAGATTCCCTACTATGATTGTAGATATATCCATTTCTCTTTTTTACTCTGTGACTGCTTAATACTTTGAGACTTTGTTACTAGGGGCATGCAAATTTTGAATTTTTATATATTCCTGATAGACTGACAGTTTCATCATCATGGAATATCATCTTTTTCTCTAGTGATAATTCATTTTATAAGGTCAATTTTGTCTGACAGTAATATATATACACTAACTTTCTTTTGGTTAGTGTTTGTAGCCTGTATCTCTTTTCATGCTTTTATTGTCAACCTTTCTGTATTTTCACATTTGAGTTTCTTTAAAGTAGAATAAATTTCATTTTCTTAAAATTCACTCTGATAATCTTTGTCTTTTAATTAGAATACTTAGTCTGTTTACATTTGATGGAATTTCTGGTATATCCATGTTTATTTTTACAATTATACTAATTTTTTCTATTTATCCCACTGTTCTATATTTGATTTTTTTGTTTCTTGCCTTTTTTGAACGAATTATTTTTGTTATTATGTGTTTGCTTTATTTCCTTTTCTGTTCTAAACTCAACGTATTTTTTCAGTTGTTAAACTACAGAGTTCATATGTATAACTGAAAATAAAAGGTAGTTAAAATTAGTATTTCTACTCCTTCTAGGAAAGTGCAAGACTTTAAACATTTAAAGTATTGTAATTTTATTTATTCTCTTCATGCACCTCCTTTAGTGCTATTAATTGCATAATTTTAATTATTTGTATAGACAAAACTCCATAAAAATCTGATTTTTATTTTATGCAGTCAAGATTCATTTAGATTAATCCACATATTTACCCTCACCATTGCTCTTCATCTTTTCTTTTGTTGTTTGTTTTCATATGCTTTTTTTTTTTTTTTTTTTTTTTTTTTTTTGGTCTGAAGAATTTTATTTAGTGTGTTTCAGTAGATTTACCGATGCCAAGTTATCTCTAATGATGTTTGTTTTAAAATGTTTTGGTTTCACTTTCATTAGAAATAACTATTTTTCACGTGCATTAAATTCTACTTTATCAATTATTATTGTTAGTTATTAAGAAGCTATCATTACGGCCGGGCGCAGTGACTTACGCCTGTAATCCCAGCACTTTGGGAGGCTGAGGCGGGCGGATCACGCGGTCAGGAGACGGAGACCATCCTGGCTAACACGGTGAAACTTCACCTCTACTAAAAATACAAAAAATTAGCCGGGCGAGGTGGCGGGCGCCTGTAGTCCCAGCTACTCGGGAGGCTGAGGCAGGAGAATGGCGGGAACCCGGGAGGCGGAGCTTGCAGTGAGCCGAGATGGCGCCACAGCACTCCAGCCTGGGCGACAGAGGGAGACTCCGTCTCAAAAAAAAAAAAAAAAAAGCGACCATTACATTGGTTTTTTATTTCATTTTATTTCTGAGAAGTGCCTCTCATTCTTATTGTTGCTTCCTTAAAGGTAAAGTGCCTTTTTTCTCCAGCTTAAGATTTTCTTTTTCTTCCTGAATTTCACTCAGTATTTTTCTCACTTGAAGTTTGTAGAAATTCTTGAATCTATAGGTTGGTATTTTTCTTTAGTTTTAGAAAGTGCTCAGCCATTTATACCTTCTTTTCTCCTCTCTCTTTTCTCCTTCTGAGACACAAGTTATACATGGTTCTTATCTATCTTGCACACTTCTCTCTCTCTTTCACCCTCCTATCTTTCTGTGCTTTATACTTTATACTGTATATGTTCTATTGAAATACTGTCTTCCTCTACAGATATGCCCACTCTTCTGTTTAAGCCATCTGTTTACTTATTAACTGTAGTTAGCGTATTTCTTAAGTGAAGGTTTTCCTTTTGATCTTTTTATAGATTTCAACTCTGTAGAAATTTTCAGTCCTGTCTTCTACTATTTTGAATATGTTAAGTTACTCTGTCTTCTAGCATCTCTTGGTAATCTTTCCTCATGGTATGCCTAGCAATTTTTTTCAGTCTATTTTTCTAAAGATAAGTACTCATTTCTAGTAGTTCCACAATACCATTCTTAATGTAAAACAAAACAATACTTCCTTAATGTAATGAAACATTGTTTAGTAAGTGCTGATAGACTGGCTGTTCTTTTGTATAAATAAATTATAAATGGAATATGAGTCTCCAGAGGAAGCTATCATTCCTTCAGAGAGGATATATTTGATCTCTGGGAGGCAGTTAGTTAGGGAATATTCTCCTTATTCCAATTATAGATTGAAGTGATTTAGGACTGGGTCTCAGTATTTGTGAAAGTTGTTTGTCTATTTTTGTTGTTGTTGTTGTTGTTGTTTACTTTTACTCTTAGCAGTACATACTCCCGGCAAGATCTCAACCTAAAGCCTGTAATGTTTACCTGAGCTTCTCCATGTTAGCAACTCCTGAGCTCCAGTTCTTGACTGCTCAGACCTGTGCTATGCTGAAGCTTCTGCACATACTCTGATTTTATTGGCTTTTGATGGCTGGGTGATGCCATTCAAGGCAAAGAGAACAATATGAGAAAAACGAAGGAGGCAATAAAAGCATGGAACATTGTGTATGGTCAGCATACCAGAGAAGTAGCAACAGATAAGGAAATTAATTTAGGTAGATTAAATTTCCAAAGTGTCTTGAACGCCACAATAAAAATTGGGGATTTATTTTACTGGAGGAAAGCCAGAGCTCTTAGTGAAGTGGATTGCTCTGGTTACTGTTTATAACTCTTCCTATGGGCTAGTGTCCTAGTACTTTTGGCCAAATTCTTTTCCCTTCCTTTTAAAGGACTCAGTTAGTTCAGTTTGGGGTGAAGGCCATAGTGCTGTCAGGAAAATTTCTTTTGGGATTTTGCCAGGATGGTAAGCAGATCCCCATGTTAGAAGGAGACTTTTTCCACATATATTCCTAAAGAGTTTCTGACTGATTCTTTTTTTTTTTTCTAGCGTGAACACAGTCCCCAACTACAACAAATTATGCAGTCAAGTTTCCCACATTTGGGGAAATCGCAGGGGTCAGCACATCCGGAGTGCAATGGATAAACCTCACCCTGGGAAAACCACCTTCGTGATCATGGTATCTCCCCTGCCAGGTAAGTATCTGACTGATTCTTAGGGGAAAAAAAGTAAACCAAAAAAAAAAATCAATATTTCATTTCTAAAGATTAAGATGTGAAGTCCGTGATCCCCTTCGTAATTTCACTCTTGCCTATGATAGATAGGTTTTCAAACACATCTACTTATAAAATGCAATCATTATTCAGTAATATGAAAATGAACAAAAGCTACACATTCTTAAATGCAGCAATTGTTATTTCCATGACTTAATTATTTTGCATTTACTGTTTCTTCAAGGTTAGAGATTTTCTTTTTATCCTACAGACATTAGCAAGTTGTTTTCTATTATATTGATTTGATTAGAATCCTCAAAAAGTCATTTTAGCCTACTGGAAAATCTTTAAATGTAGACAGATACAAATGAATTTTAATTGTTTCTGAGAATATGTATTTGGGTAAAAGAGATATTTTTAAATTCCTCCAATACATACTTGAATTGAGATTTTCATTCATTGGCAGCAAAATACTTTGTTCCTCATCACATTAAAAACATATATCCTATTCATACTCTCCTTTAAAATGTTTTTTTAATGATTGGGTGGATTTCTGTATATCTTGGATGCTATAGAAGGCATTGAGACTCAAAACTGACCAGCTATTTTCCTTGGGCCAAAGTTAGGGGAATTGTGCCCTTTTATACTTCAATCCTGTAGCTTCTGGTGACACGGATTATGAATTCTACCAACTTTTCTCTACCCTCAAACCTCCATGAGATTAACACAAAAAGTTTCTCTAAATACTAATATTTTCCATCCCTACCTTTTTGACCATGACAGTGATTAAATTACTGTCTTGAAAGGATTAATCCAGGAGCCATGAACAGAGGAAATGGGCAGGTCTATTGTAATGAAATGTAGTGAAATGGGAAAATCTATTGTAAGCATTTTGACATAGGCCTTTCAGAGACTGAAGTTTATGGATTAGAGCAAATGGGATGAATCAAAGACTTTCTAAAACAGCAGGCAGAACTCGTAGATTTTTATCTCTCAAAAGTTGATACAGCATAATCAGACATAAACTGCAGATGTCTCAGTATTAGGCACACATACCATGAGCCTGATGGCCCATCTCCTCATTTCCAGTAACTAGTGCGAGCCTAGCACAGAGTAGGATGCACAATAATTGCTTGATTAATTAATTTACAAATAATTTAAAGTGAATGACCACATTGTCACAATTATTTTAATTGGGAATTTCTAGTTTCAGGTTTAAGTGAAAATATTTACACAAAATCTTAAAACTCAGTCCTTTAGAAAAGCTATCAAAATGTTTTGCAATTTCTTTCAGAAATTAATGTAGACAGTATTGAATGTTGTGTAGCGATCATTGACAAAGTATGTCAGGACTTTTCTTTTTTTTTTTTTTTAATTTATTTATTATTATTATACTTTAAGTTGTAGGGTACATGTGCATAACGTGCAGGTTTGTTACATATGTCTACTTGTGCCATGTTGGTCTGCTGCACCCATCAACTCGTCATTTACATCAGGTATAACTCCCAATGCAATCCCTCCCCCCTCCCCCCTCCCCATGATAGGCCCCGGTGTGTGATGTTCCCCTTCCTGAGTCCAAGTGATCTCATTGTTCAGTTCCCACCTATGAGTGAGAACATGCGGTGTTTGGTTTTCTGTTCTTGTGATAGTTTGCTAAGAATGATGGTTTCCAGCTGCATCCATGTCCCTACAAAGCACGCAAACTCATCCTTTTTTATGGCTGCATAGTATTCCATGGTGTATATGTGCCACATTTTCTTAATCCAATCTGTCACTGATGGACATTTGGGTTGATTCCAAGTCTTTGCTATTGTGAATAGTGCTGCAATAAACATACGTGTGCATGTGTCTTTATAGCAGCATAATTTATAATCCTTTGGGTATATACCCAGTAATGGGATGGCTGGGTCATATGGTACATCTAGTTCTAGATCCTTGAGGAATCGCCATACTGTTTTCCATAATGGTTGAACTAGTTTACAATCCCACCAACAGTGTAAAAGTGTTCCTATTTCTCCACATCCTCTCCAGCACCTGTTGTTTCCTGACTTTT